>NW_015171569.1:140372-201028 GCF_001447785.1 Gekko japonicus | reverse complement strand
AAAATCTGCTCACCACCTAAACGAGGTCGGAGTGGAAGATTCAGACGGGCCCCCAGGACATGGTGGTCCGACCATGGCACTGCCGAAACAGTGATCCGGTCCACCAGAACTCCCGCTGCAAAGATCAGATCGAGCGTGTGACCGGCCCGATGCGTGGGGGCCGAGATGAACTGGGAGAGTCCCAGCGTCGCCATGGACGACACTAGGTCCATAGCCCGGCTGGAGGTCGCGTCCTCAGCATGGACGTTGAAGTCACCCAGGACTAATAGTCTAGGGTGCTCCAGCGCCCAGCCTGATACGGCCTCCAGCAGGGATGGCAGGCTATCGGCTGGGGCGTTAGGTGGTCGGGACACCAGCCAAATCGCCAAACTCTCCTCAGCCTCCAGCAGCAAGCCGACACATTCAATGCCCGCGATCTCCACCTGCGGGAGCGCCCTGAAGGAGTAAGCCTCCCGAATGAAAAGTGCCCCTCCTCCCCCCCGCCCCCTAGTCCGTGATTGATGGAGGACCGAGAACCCCGGCGGGGCGAGTTGGGCGAGCGCTACCGTCTCGCCCTCCCGTACCCAGGTCTCGGTCATGCACGCCAGGTCTGCTTGCTGTTCCAGTATGAAGTCCCGGAGGACTTCAGCCTTGTTGTTAATTGACCTGGCGTTGCATAACATCAATACCGGAGGGGGGTTTCCAATCCTGGCCCCACTGCCAGTCACCCTCGGGATGGGTCGCAGGCTGGAAGGACGCGGAGCCGCACTGTTTCTCTGCGCCCTTCCCAGTACTTTCTGCCGTGACCCACTGCCATACTTCCCTCTCCCCAAGAGCACTGGAATAAGCCGCCCCGGCTGTTTCCTCCAGGGAAGGGCCACTTGTCCCACTTTCCTAACTCAGGATCCTTCTTGATCCTCTCATTCTGCTTAACTTCACTTCACATCCAACTGCCATTCTTAAGTGCCACTCTCAACTGTAGAATTCCATTTGAATCCCCTGTCACTCAAGGTTCTCAGACCATCAACCATTTACTCTCATTACTTCATATTTGTGTACTAATAAAATCTGAATTCTGCCATCAGGGGAAGGTTAATTAAATTCAGCAAAATTTGCTTATATTTGTATTCTGCTGGTATTAGGAAGGCTCACAAAGCTAGGTGGAGGACCAAAGGTGTGCCCTCCTAACCCCTTGGAAAATCTGTACACACTCTCAATCTGTACATACACCCTAGCTTTGGCAATATCACTAGGCAATGCCCACACACTTTTAAGCCTGTCTTGAATAGTAAGAGGTAGAAACATGTATTTTAAAAAATGAAGGCAGAATTATGTAGATGATAAATGTTATGTCCATCACTAAATTCTGTACTTCCCAGAAGTACAGACAACTCTGATAATACTCCTATGAAATGTTGATCTGGCTGATTAGTAACTGACTAACAGACTGTGCAACAGATCAGTTATGCACAAACAGGCACCATGTCTTGTGAACACCTGCTCAGCCTCCTTCCAAGAGAACTCTAGAGTAAAATATCAGGGAGATTACCCCAACCAAGTTCCTTTAAAAGCTACCTGGACTCTTTATCCAACAAGGACCACCAAGATCCTTCCATTTTTTCCACATCTGCCTGTGTCATCACTTACCAGGTGGAGTATACAAAGGATGATTGATGTAGTATGCCATCCAGGCAGCAAAGCCCCAGTAGTAAGTGCAGTTCTGGAGAAACACAAATGCATTATGAAATGGCTCCCTAATGAAATTATAGGAAAACAGATTTGATGACTGCTTCTGCTTCATGGTCTGGGAAAAGCTTAAATAGAGGTCATTCCCCACATTCCTATACAAAGTTTTAGAAGCAAATGAAAAGGAGGGCTTGGCCTTGCCTCCTTGTCCCCACTTATGTATATTGATGATAAATGTTATGTCCATCACTAAATGCTGTACTTCCCATAACTGATCTGTGCAACAGATCAGTTATGCACAAACAGGCACCATGTCTTGTGAACACCTGCTCAGCCTCCTTCCAAGAGAACTCTAGAGTAAAATATCAGGGAGATTACCCCAACCAAGTTCCTTTAAAAGCTACCTGGACTCTTTATCCAACAAGGACCACCAAGATCCTTCCATTTTTTCCACATCTGCCTATGTCATCACTTACCAGGTGGAGTATACAAAGGATGATTGATGTAGTATGCCATCCAGGCAGCAAAGCCCCAGTAGTAAGTGCAGTTCTGGAGAAACACAAATGCATTATGAAATGGCTCCCTAATGAAAATATAGGAAAACAGATTTGATGACTGCTTCTGCTTCATGGTCTGGGAAAAGCTTAAACAGAGGAGGGCTTGGGCTTGCCTCCTTGTCCCCACTTATGTATATCTCAATGCTGCTTACCTTGAAGATGTTACGCAAAGGCATTGTCCCATGGGAGAACCTATGGACAAAGAGGGTCTCCAAGAGGCGCTTGATATAATGGAAAGAATGGCAGATACAGGCTAGGCTGAAGGGAAAGATAAAGAGCAAGTTACTATAGCATGTATATGTTACAGCATATAATCTTATGGAGAAATATAAATGCCAGGAAGGAAAGCTACCTCTAAGTTTCCCCAAAGTGCTCCTGCTGTTCTGCTTTGAGCTCTCCGTGTTTTGAGCTTCCCTTAAATCAGGATGATTGATCAGAGAGCTTTTCTGCAGCCTTCCTTAATCAACTGCAGGGGTGTTGACCAATAGACTCAGAACTGCTGGGGAGGGGGGGGAGAGACTGCAGCAATAATCCTAAACTCTAAAACAGGCACAAATGTATGTGGTTACCAGGGAATACTGCCCATGCTCAATTAGGCCCAACAGCCACAGAATGAGTTCATTACTAATCTGTGTTTTTTTCTGACCGCTTGAGTACTACTCCTAGAAATGCTAGTGTAATTTAGGAAGTACAAGTGGAGACCTGTAAGAAACTTGCAGGAGCGGCTATCTCATTCCCCCCACCTCTGCTTCTTCCCCCTTCCCCTGCTTCTCTCACATTCTTCCTCCTTCCTGCCAGCCCTTTTCTTACTCTCTCTCTCTCCTCTCCATGCCTGTCACTTCCTTTTTGCCCCCACCGCGTCACTCTTTCTGCCCCTGTCACTCTCCCGGCCTCCCTGTCACTCTCCTGGCCTCCCGGCAGCAGCCACTCTCCATGAATCACAATGGATTGCCCAAATACAGAGATCAGTTTCTCTTAGGGTTGCCAGCTCTATGTTGGGAAATTCCTGGAGATTTGGGGTTGGAGCCTTGGGAGAATGACGTTTGAGCTTGGAAGTGACCTCAGCAGGGCATAATACTGTAAACCCCACCCTTTGAAGCAGCCATTTTCTCAGGGAAAACCTGGAGGTTGGCAAAAACAGGTTGCTTACCTGTAACTGAGGATCTTCGAGTGGTCATTTGTGCATCACATCTTTGGGACATAGTGCGCCTGCGCCGACCCTGATTGGTATAATGGAAAGCAAAAGGGATTATCGCACCCGCTGCCTGGTCATGTGCCGGGCTCCACTGCACATGACCAAGGGAGGGGCACGACAATCCCACCAGTTCCTTCTGACCGCTGCCCTCAGTCTCCAAAGAAAGCAAGGAAGGACCGAAAGCAGAGGAGGAGGGCAGGTGGTGTGAATGCACAGATGACCACTCAAAGATCCTCAGTTACGGGTAAGCAACCTGTTTATCTTCTTTGTGGTCTCTGGGCATCACACCTCTGGAAGACTAACAAGCAGTACCCACCTACCTGGAGGAGGGAGCTGAGGTCCTAAATCTGCGCCGCCTGCAACACCACTTGTCCAACCATGGAATGCTGATGAAGACGTACATCAAGGGCATAATGCTTCACAAATGTGTGATGCGTGGCCCAAGTAGCTGCGTTGCAGATATCTTATAGCGACGCACCTCACAGGAAGGCTGTGGATGCCGCCACTGCCTGGATGGAATGTGCCCATAGCAGACCCGGGAGCGACCTTTTAGCTAGCACGTAGCATAATTTAATAGTCTCCACAATCCACTTGGATAGGCGCTGAGATGACAGCTTCTTCCCTTGAGAGGGCAGAGCAAAAGAAACGAACAAGGCCGGTGATTTCCTAAAGGACCGTGTTCGATTCAGGTAAAAGAGTAAAGCTCTTTTGACGTCCAACGAGTGAAATCGGCGTTCTTCCTCCGCCGAAGGGGACGGAAAGAACACTGGAAGAACAATGTCCGCTTGAAGATGAAACTCAGAAACGACATCTGGAGCCAACGTGACCCCATTGTGACAGAAACTCAAATAAGGGGGGGTCACAGCTGAGTGCTGATAACTCTCCCATCCTCCTAGTGGAGGTAACTGCAACTAAAAAGGCAGTCTTCCATGACAGAAGCTGCAGACTACAAGTAGCCATAGGCTCAAAGGGTCTGTCCATAAGTCTCATAAGCACTTAAGAAACTTTTTTGTTTGAGGGTGTGAGAAAACAGAATGGCCGTCAATCGGCGGGTGATTAGCTGAGATTGTGGCTAAATAGACCTTCAACAAGGCACAGCTGAGGCCTAGGTCCAGATGAGATAATAAGAACCCGAAGATTGCCATCAGGTCAGATGGGGGGGGGGGTTTGCAATCCCAACGAGTCAATGTGAGACAAGAATTTCTTCCATTTTCCAGCGTAAGAAATCCGGGTGGACGGTTTGCAACAGTTCAATAGGACGTGATTTATTCTGTCTCTGAACACTCAAAAAGGATCCTCCAAACTAGGAGCTTGAGACGCTGCACATCGTGATTCAGTATCTGCCCTCTCTCCGCGAGGAGGAGATCTGCAGCTGGGGAAAAATGAACAAAGGAGCCCTTGGACAGGTGGAGCAGAGTGGAGAACCAATGTTGCCGGGGCCACCACGGGGTCACTAAGAGACAGAGTGGCTTTTCCTGCATTAGCTTGACTAGTACTCTGGAGATTAGAGGAATTGGAGAGAAGAGGAACACGTGAAGACGTGACCACAGGACCAGAAGACCATCGCCCAGAGACAGGGGATCTGTCCCCGCTCTGGAACAGAACAGGCGGCATTTTCTGTTGCTGCGTGTCGCGAACACGGGCACCTCTGGATGGCCCCAAAGGTGAAAGATCGGTTGGAGATATATCCAATTGAGCTCCCACTCATGCTCCGATGCATCTCCTCTGCTCAAGAAGTCCGCTTGGACGTTCAACGTCCCCAGTAGATGGGTGGCTCTTCGGAACGTGTTCCATGACTGACACTCGTCCCATAATTCCAGGGCTAGTTGACATAGCCCCCTGGATATTGTACCTCCCTGTCTGTTGATATAACACTGGGCCGTTGGGTTGTCCGTCAGGACAGTGACCACCTGCTGGGCCACCAGGTGTCGGAAAGACCTGAGTGCGTACTGCACTGCCAGCAATTCCAGAAAATTGATGTGATGGTGGGCTACCTGGGATTCCCATCGAGCCCCGACACAAATTCCCTTGAGATGTGCGCCCCATCCCCAAAGTGACGCATCGGTAGTCAACATGAGTGTTGACGTGGGCAGATGAAATGGGACTCCTGCTAGGAGATTTACCGGATCTGTCCACCAAAGCAGAGAGCCCAAAACAGTCGGTGGGAAGACCAGACGAAGGGATTGGGGTTGATTCTGTGGGTGAAACCTGCGGACGAACCACAGCTGGAGAGGTCTCATATGCAATCTGGCAAAGACACATTGATGTTGGCTGCCATCGAACCCAGCAGCCACTGGATTTCTTTTGCCGTAGCATGCCCGGTCTTGCGGAATAGGGTCACTAGATTGACAATATTCCTTGCTCTCTGGGGAGGGAGGAAGGCCTTGCAAACGACAGAGTCCAGGATAGCTCCTATAAACTGCACTCTTTTGGTGGGAAGGAGCATTGACTTTTGTAGGTTCACCTTGATGCCCAAGGATGTAAGGACGGACAAGGTTATGGGTGAGCAGGGATGCCTTTGAGTCTGCTACCAGTAACCAGTCTTCTATATAGGGAAATATCTGGACTCCCCTTAGATGGAGGTGTGCCACCACGACCACCAATAACATTCGTGAAGACCGACCCTGATTGGGACAGGCCAAATGGAAGGGCTTTGAATTGGAAATGACAATTGCCCACCACAAAACGGAGGAAACAGCGATGGGTGGGGTAGATGGAGACGTGAAAGTAGGCATCGTTGAGGTCCAATGTCACCATCCACGTCCCTGGCTTTAGGAGTGGAAGAATGAACTGTAATGTTGTCATCTGGAACTTTTTGTATAGGATGAAAGAGTTCAGTTTTCTGAGGTCCAAGATGGGGCGTAAGCCTCCGTCCCGTTTTGGTACCATACAGTAACGAGAGTAGAAGCCCGTGAGATATTGGGCTACGGGTACCGGCTCTATAGCACTTTTACTGAGAAGGGCTTCAACCTCTTCCAGGAGGACGACTGAAGGTGATGTGATGACGACGTGGGTAGAGGAAGGAATTTGGGGAAACTCTATGAGGTATCCCGATTTGATTATTGACAGGACCCATAGGTCTGACGTAATAAGCTTCCAAGTCGACAGGTGAGGAGACAAGCACATAGGGAAAGCAGGGAGGAGGTAAGAAAGACTCTGGGATTCTTAGTGGTTTTGGGTCTAGATTGGGATGTAGACGAAAACTTGGGTCTTCCTCCATAAGGACGAGACGAATGACATAGGGACCTTTGCCAGTGTCGCTCAGAAGACGATTTTGATGAGGGTCTGCTGGACCATTGCTTGGTCCACGGTTTTCCCTTGTGGAGTTTTGTAGGAGGTGTAACCCTAAGGCTGCGAAACGTCTTGATGATTTTGTCGAGCTCTTGAAGCACTCCGATGTGGAACTAAAAAGTCTATCACCCTCAAATGGAAGGTCCTCTATGACGGCTTTAGTGTCTGGCTATAAGGCAGATGAACGAAGCCATGCGTGCCGGCGTAAAGCGACAGAAGAAGTGAGAGTTTTTGCCGCTACATCCAGCGAGTGCTTGGAAACGTTAAGTTGATGTTTTGCCAAAAGCATTCCTTCTGTCTGGATACGCCTGGCTTGATGACCACAGTCATCAGGGAGGGTCGAAATAAATTCCAAAGGGCATACTGATAGCGTCCCATGCAAGCAGCATAGTTAGAGGATTTGATACCCATAGCTCCAGCGGTATGTTCTCCCAAAAGAGTCACTTTTTCTTCTCTCCTTGTCTGGAGGGGTAGAGTGGCTACTCTTTCTTTTTGATGAGGTAACCACTAACAAATTCAGCTTTGAATGGATGAAGAACTGTGCCCCCAATTCTTGGATCTTGTACATATGAACCAACCTCTTATCGGACATCGAGACGGACGAAGGATGAGGCCAAGGAGCTTTGGCTGTCTGCAAAAGGACCAAAGTAATGGGAAGGGCGACTGAGGTCGACGTGTCCATCTGGATGATGTCGAAGACAGAGTCTGTGACTGTCGGAAGAGGCTGGATGGTGGGTAGAGCTAACGTGTGTGCACCTTGTGGCTGCCCTCGGCTTGTTGAATCAAGTGAAGCGGTTGCGAGAGAGCCTTTCTTGTGCTTCTTAAGCTTGATAAGCCAAACGTCCTTGCCCTCCTTACGCTTTTTGGAAGGAGTATGGGCTTCAGACTGTTGTGCCTGAATCAGGCGCTTCGGCACCGATTGTATGGCATCGATGGAGGTCGATGGTGAAGACAAGGCGACTGTCGATTCCAAAGCGGGCGTCGACATCGAGGCGTGCCCGGACGTCTCCTGAGACGAGGGCGTCACCGGCGATATCACAACTTCCATAAGCGCCACCTGAAGTCTAGCTGCCCGATTCTTCCTGGTCTGTTTGGAAAACTTGGAACAATGGGCGCAAGAGTCTACTTGGTGCGTTTTCCCCAGGCATAAAAGGCAAAGGGAATGTCTATCGGGGGGGGGGCATCTTACTGCTGCACTTTCAGCGCCATTTAAAGAAGCCCCACCGAGTGGCCATAGGCTGGAGGGAGGGGGCCAAGAAGCAAGGTCCAAAGAACAACTAACTAAAATACTTTCCTAACTAACTAAATTTGAAGAGAAACGTGGCCTAAAGGCCAAAAAGAGTAGTTTTACCGACTGGAGCAGAGAGGGTCCTACCAGCGCAGCGGTCAGAAGAGAACTGGTGGGATCGTCGTGCCCCTCCCTTGGTCATGTGCAGTGCAGCCCGGCACATGACTGGGGAGTGGGTGCAAAAATCCCTTTTGCTTTCCATTATACCGATCAGGGTCGGCGCAGGCGCACTATATCCCAGAGGTGTGATGCACAGAGACCACAAAGAAGATCAATAGTTCCTCTGAATGAAATGACTGCCTTGGAGGGTGAAGTCTATGGCATTATATATGTTTGAAGTCCCTCCCCACTTCAATCCCCACCATCTCCAGGCTCCACCCCTCAAATATCCAGGAATTTCCCAACCTGGAGTTGGCATTCCTATCTCCTTCCCACCCAACAGCCAACCTACCTATATCTGCCCCTTTGTCTTCAGATTTCTGTCTCCTTTCTCCCTGCAGCTTCTACTGAGGAAAATTATGGTCTTTCTCCAGAGTGGGGACTAAAGCAATTTATATTATTCTCTCAACCTAGGCTGAAAGTATGTGACTGGTCCAAAATCACCCAGTGAGTTTCCACAGCAAGATGGGGATCTAAACCTGGGTCTCGGAAACCCGACTCTGAAGCTCTGACCATTATGTCACACTGACTTTCATGGAGTGGCTGCTGTTGAACAGTAGCAAGCAGCCAGGCCTAGTTGAATCATGCAAGCCAGGTGGTATCAAGTCACCCAGAGGGTGCTGCTAGGCCTAGGTTTGCCAGCCTCCAGGTGGGGCCTGGAGATCCCCCAGAATTACAACTGAACTCCAGACAACAGAAATCTATCCCCCTGAAGAAAATGTGTGGACTCTGGGGCATTATATCTAGCTGAGGCCTCTCCCCTCCCCAAACTCTGCACTCCTCAGACTTTATCACAGAATCTCCAGTAATTCCCCAACCTGGAGTGGGCAATCCTAGTCCCAGACCTGACTCCAAATGCCTGGCTATGTAGCCATTCATATTTCAGGAGGAATCTCTCCCAATCCCAGATCCAGTCCTGCTTTTTTGCTTCCTCCCCTTTCTGTCTCTCTCTCTGGCTATCTCTCACTGTCGATACAGTGGGGCCTGGAGTAGATCCCTGAGGTAGCCATTTCAAAAGGCATGGGGGGGGGATTCCTCCCTGAGGTTTTAAAAAACTTTTTGGATTTCTCTACTCCATGGAGTCCCCTGAGTCTGTAGAAAAATCTGTTGGGGGACAGTGCACCCCCTATCTGCGGAAATAAGTATCTGCATGCAGAGGGGACTGTTGAGAATTATATAGATTTTCAGGATGAAAAATCCTGACTCTCAAAACAGGATATGAGGAGAAGGGGGACAATCTAACCAAACAGGTAGAAGAAGAGATACTTCCTCTATCTTTCCTTGAGACATGCCCAGTTCCCCCCTAAATTAGAGGGCAGCACCCCAGCACAAGCTACATAGCAAAATGTGCACACTTACTGTACAACAGAGTATTTGCTGGAGGTGAAGTCATACTTGGGGCCATAGATGAAAGGAACCCGGAAGTAAAAGAGCAAGTAGATTGACAGGGGCCCAGCGTATTCCGTGAGAAAGACCTGAAAGACAGAAAGAAGGGTGAGGAAGAGTAGGAAACCAGGGTGTGACACAACCAGGACCATCTTAGGCGGGGAAGAAGCATGCTTACAGTCACCCAGCTGATTTGAGCTCCCAGGTCCCGGAAATACAGTGTTGCTGTCGTGCCCACTGGCAAGTTCTGAAGGATATCTTCATCTTTTAGGGATCTCCCCTCTGAAAAAAAGGAGAGTCACAATGATGCTCCAGTTGCCTCAAGCACTTCTAGTGGGATATTAAATCCAACAACTATATTGTTTATTACATGACAGAGAGGCTCTGACCACCGAACATTCAGAAGGAAGCCACAATGAAGGGAAAAAATGGTTGCTTACCATTTATGAGTAGTTATCTATGCGTTCACACTACAGGCTCCACACCTGTGCAGAGCACTGCTTAATCTTTTAGAGCTAAAACCTTTGGGGTACAGGCCCCAGAACTGAGCCTACTGATCAATGCATGCCTAGAGGGACAGAGTCATGCCTTCCCATTCAGTCCTTAGCAGGTTAAAGGCACCTGTTGTGGGAAAGGAGAGTGGATTACAAAATCGCTTAGACCACAGATGACCACTCAAAGAACATTAGTTATATAGATAAGCAACCTGCTCATCTTCCTAATGGTCTCTGTGCAGGCATACCCGTGGGAAAAGATTAGCAAGCAGACTTCCCTGGGTGAAAGACAGGGGTGACGTTATGAGAAGAGTTCACTGAGCACTGCCCTGCTAAATGCTGTATCTGTCAGAGTCCTTACTTAATGCCTTATGAAGGTGAAGGTTGTGACTATGTGGCCACCTAGAGTTTTGGAAGGTGCATAGCTCTACCAAAGGCTGTGAGAGCAGCTGTCTCTTTGATACTGTCCTCAGAAGTGGTTTATGCACCAATTTCCTCTCAGTGCACTGAGAGGACACAGATTGCCATTTGTTCAAACCACCATGGCAAACAAATAGCCTTAGGTAATTTCTGGAGGAGGCATTCCTACCAACATAAAAAGCAAAAGCCCTGTGAACATCCAACAAATGTGGGACCTTCTCTCCATCCACTGGTGGTGTCAGACCCTTGAGTCAATCCACTCTCAGCCTAATAGTCTTTTCATGAAAGCTTTATTAGAAACAGAGATTTAGATGTGTACAAGAGAGAGCTCTTGGTCAGACTAAGGAATAGATCAAGGGTTAGGTATTGTATAGGTAATAGATCAAGGTCCCATAATGCAATGGTCATGCAGCGGGCATTCACTCCCCCACCCTCTTTCACTCCCCCTGCCTACTACCCTGCACTTCAAAGATTATTATCTAGCAACAGAGGTTTCTTCAAGGATGAGAGTCTCTTGGGTCTCGTTCTCATGGGAAAGTCGTTACCAGCAAAGCTAACCTGACACCCGCATACACACATACAGATATATAGCATTCACACCTACTCCCCCCCCCCCAATCCCTCAGAATCTTTATGGCAGAGAAGACTGGCAAGGGTTGAGACCAAATGGTCAAAAACGAAAGCTAACTTCAAAGACAGAAACACAAGAAAACATTAGTCAACATGACAATCAGCAGAGCCCGATTCTGACAGGTGGGTTAGAAACACACCTAGTTCTGGTGAAACCTGGAGATTATCTTGGGCAAGAAGGTTGTTAACTAGAGAGAGGACTACTTTCTCCTTGTGGGGGAGGAGATAGGGAGGGTCTTGGTAAAGTACAGTGCTAGGAAACCTGTTTCACAACATTACTGCTATCAGAAATGGTGCCCTGAGAGTCAGAGGTCTAATGTATCAGGTGGCTAACAGTTCAGAGGGGCATTTCTTGAGCTTCTATAAGTGGGAGTCACAAAACCAATGAAAATCAGTCTCCACTTCCCTGGCAGAACGCCTTCTGGAAGCAGAAAATGTAATTAGAATCCAAGTTAAAACTGCCAAGTGAACTTTGAGGAAGAACAGACAAAGTCCTTGGGAAAACAAGCACATCATGTTTTCCTGCAGTGAGGAAAGTGAACAGAACCCAGCCTTGAGATGAAGCAAACAGACAAGAACGGTCCCGCCTTACACTCTATCCAAGGACACAGAGGAAGGCTCAAACAGGCTTGTCGGCTACTAGATGCTCCAGCACACTGATGTGAGCTTGTGATTCCCATAAGAATCAGGCCTGAGTGGCAGCTGAAGTGACTGCCCTGCTTTCATTGAGAAGCATCTGTCATTAAAGTTGACTGGGTGCAGGAGGAGGAAAGCAGACACTGAGCAGTAGTTTTTGTAATTATGCCTACCACAAGAGTGCATGGAGGACATCTGCAGAGTTCACATTGTTTTGGATGTGAACTAGGACTGTAGAAGTCTGATTGTGGTGAGCAGCACTGCAAGGGTGGCTGCAGCCATGAATCCCAGGAGATGTATGACTTGGAGGACTGTTTGGTGAGGACAACTTATGCCCAAGGGGCTCTTAGGATCATGCTGAAGCTATCCTCAAGATATATTTGGCGCTCCAGCATCTATTAATGATTGATTTGATTGATTTGATTTATACCCCACCCTCCCCACTGAGGCAGGTTCAGGAGAGCTTACTTATTACTTAAACTACACTACTGCAATGTGTTATATTGTGCCTCTTCGCACCATGAATATCTGCCCTGCTCTTAACAGCAATGGAGCAGAATGTTCTAAAGATACCCAAATCCCCCCTCTAGTTATGTCTGAGCAGGGGAGGGGCAGTGGACCAAAACTGTTGGGAACTGAAGCAGCCAGTCTAAGAGAGGGTTTGGGGTTTTTTTAAAGAAAAAATGCAAACCCTTCATCTCTAAGCCCAGCTGCCAACGTTTCAGGGCAGCTCTTGTCTGCTTCCCCTCCCCTCAGCTGAGGGACTCTGCCCGCTTTGGAAAGCTCCACCATACTCATTGTTAGGGGCAACAGAACTTTCCAAAACTAGCCAAGTCCCTCTGACTACAGCTTGGGATGGGAGTGAATAAGAATAGGGTTGGGAGGAGCCGCAGCCAAGCTGAGAGACAATAAGAGAAGAGTTTGAGTTTGTTGAAAATACTATTTTGAGAGGGCAGACATGTCGGTCCAGTAGCATCTTAAAGACCAAAAAGATTTTTGGGATATGAGCTCTTGAGAGTCAAAGCTCCCTTCATCAGCTTTGACTCCCTCCGTCAGCTGACAAAGGAGTTCTGACTCTCGAAAGCTCATACCCCCAAAGGCTTGTTTGCCTCTAAGGTGCTACTGGACTCGAATCTAGCTGCCGAAAATACTAGGCACCACAATGCAACTTTTAGGTGCCAGGATTTGTTGAACCGTCTTCTAACTGCTCATCTGAAAAAAAAAGCCTGTGCTTCAGGGGATGCTCCTGGGTCCACAGAAAGTGTCCTGGGAACCAATTCAATCTTTGGATCTTGTCTAATACTGCACCATTACCTGCAGAAGGTACCAGTGCCTGGGATGGAGGAAGCTCTGCCTTCTCAATGCTGGTGGGGAGGACTACGTCAGCTGTGCATCTCCTGATCTCTTTGATCCCAAAGGGGAACGTACGCCAGTGCTTCACTTCCAACATCTCCAGTTTGCAGCTGGGATGGTGTTTGTGAGGTCAGACTTTGTTACCAGGAGATTCTGATGATAACTGTGGGGGGGGGAGATGGGGTGAGGGGAGACAGACCTAACATATGTCCTGAGGACATCAGCTGAGACTAAGCCATCAAGCCAGATACCAATAACACATGTTTACACAACACACCTTGTTAGGTGAATATCTGGCAACAGGGGCAGGATTCAACATGTTCCTCTCCCAAACATAACAGTCAGTGATTGTGGTTTCTGTGCAAGGCAATTTGCCTGTACACCACCAGCACTTTTTAAAGATGGCCTGCTGTACAACAGATGCATAAGCCAGCATGCACCTGCGCACTCATGACAAAGAAACTCGGAAGACTGAAGGAGCACGGAGAAGAAAATCTTAGTTAAATGCAATTATTCAATTATTCAAGAGGGAAAAGGCCAGCTACAGCGGTCGAAAGGACCCAAGTCCAAAGCAGTAGCTCTACGTCTGTACAAACACACTAGCAACAGGTTTGGGGGTGGTATGGTCAGACCTACAAGCCTTGTTTCTAGGAGGTTCTAACCAGTGCTCTGCAAGAACCGAGCCCACAGGTGTCATTATGCAGAGAACACAAAGGAAAAAACCCTTCTCAAATGATGAGGAGACAAGCTTGATTATGCTCTCATTTAACTCAGCAATCTAGACTTCCAGAAAATGTTGCTTCCTGCAGGACTATATGACCTTTCAAATGGATTCAGCACATGCATTCCCAAGGTCAAGTGTTATTATGTTAGTTACATTCTCTGATCCAAGCGGGTAGTCCTTCAGCCCACTGTTTGTTTATGTTTGTTCCTAGCCAAGTTCTATGGGGAGCAGTGACTCCAAAAATACCAGAATGTCTCATGATTCCACTTACTAGGATCCAGTCGTAGAGACTGCCGAGCCGGATACCACTGAGGATCTGGAAAGAGAAAAAGAGAATGGCATATAGGAAATACTTATCCAAGAAGAGATAACAGAGAATCATAACCATTGTAACCACCTCTATCACCTTTTTTTGCAAGGTAGACTAGACTAGACTAGACCAGTGTTCCCTCTAAGCTGAGTTAGTGTGAGCTGGCTCACAGTTTTTTAGCCTCCAGCTCACACATTTTTGTCTTAGCTCAGGGAGAAGGGCTCCAGAGAAAACTAAAAGGGGCAGCAGCCATATTGCTGGCTCACAACTTTAATGCCAGTAGCTCACAGAGTAGAATTCTTGCTCACAAGATTCCACAGCTTAGAGGGAACACTGGACTAGACTGACATGCACTAGCACTTGGCTTCGTGATCTGTTAGTCAATCTTATCTCTTTTTTCTTTTTCCATCAGCCCATTTATGGGAACCCCATGGGGTTTTCAAGGCAAGAGATGTTTAGAGGTGGTTTGCCCTTGCCTGCCTCTACACTGCAACCCTGGTATTCCTTGGTGGTCTCCCATCCAAATACTAACTAGGGCTGACCCTGCTTACCTTCCACGATCTGATGAGATCGGGCTAGCTTGAGCTATCCAGATCAGGGCAGAATGACACAATGTACAGCAATGTGTGGGAAATATTGCACTGGATCCTAGGGCATGGCTGGAGAGCACATGAGATGGCATCCTTGCTGAAACTAAACAGGTCTGGTCTCTGCTTTATTAGCACTGATTTCTGTAACTCAAGAAAGATGGGGTATAAATGCAATAAAATAAAGCACTGCATGTGCAGAGGGGAAATTTAACCCTTCAACATCTCTCCAGCCTTGCTCTGAAAAGGGCATTAGAGCCTCATGCTCACCCACAACTAGACTCAAAGAATCAGTCATGTGCCTAGTCCAACTCCTTGATGTTATTCTGTTATAGCACATTCCAGATTGGGGATACTTCTCTCAGCCCATATATGGTTACAACTGTTGATGATGTTTACACTGTAATAGATGAGAGCTTTCAAAACACTTCACCCAGCACAAGTTACCATTTGTCATACCTGGGAGTTGTTCAAACTGATTACTGACTTGTTGACTTAATCCAAGTGAGTGCCCATCTTGGGGATCAGGCCATGCTAGCAACGTTCTTACACTACATTGCTACATTGTGAGTCACAACACAAATGCAACAGTCAGTGTTCATCACAAGGTCACACATGCACAGAAAGGTTTTATTTTATAGAACTCCTTTACGACTTGACACCAGAGGAATAAATTTTGAGCATGCATGCACACATTAAGCAGCAGTTTCTATTATTTATGTAGTTTCCAGCTTTCAGTGAGTTGTCTACATTTATCAGTGCAACCATGGCAGACTGACAGCAGGGAAAACAACACATTTACACTGTCCTCATTCTAGCTAACACACGTACATTTTACCAGTATTAAACCTATCAACAAGCTTATCTAGACATTTGACAGTTATGACTGGGTAAATCTTGACTGGGCAAACCTAGACAGAAGAGTCTAACATCAATGGCTGTTTCATGTCCCAGGCTGCCCTGGGCTACTGGTTTCCTACCTCTGCTTTTGAGTAGCAAAATTCCTGGGTAACCTTAATCGGGAAAGGATGCTCCTATTTACAGGAAAGACTTTCACCTTGTTCCCTCCAAAGAAGAACATAGACATGGACTCTTTCCTCGCCACCTGCTATCCCCACAAGTACTATAGGTAAAGGTAAAGGTTCCCTTGCTCGACAGCCAGTCGAGTCCAACTCTAGGGTTGCGGTGCTCATCTCCATTTCAAAGCCGAAGAGCCAGCGCTGTCCGAAGACGTTTCCGTGGTCATGTGGCCGGCATGACTAAACACCAAGGCGCACGGAACGCTGTTACCTTCCCACCGAAGTGGTACCTATTTATCTACTTTCAATTTCTTGCTTTCGAACTGCTAGGTTGGCAGGAGCTGGAACTAGAGACAGGAGCTCACTCTGTCATGCGGCGTACTATAGTCAAGGCCAAAAACAATGTTCCATCTGCCATTGCTCCTTCGTGATTGGCACCACTTGGCACCTTTATGAGAGTCCAGGCCTTTTTACTGGCTATGAGAGTCTCAGTAGTCACAGCCCTGAGAACCACAGACTCCCTCTCTGCCCAGCAATCTCAGTTATACTTACAGCCCCAGACTTGCCATACAACAATAAAGGGTCCGGTACCAAGACAAATTGCAAAATGCCATCATAAAAACAAGTGGCTGAACACTCTGTCCCTTGCTGAGATGGACAAGTCCCACAGTAAGCGCTAGGACGTTAAGGGAAGAAACTAATAGTAGAATTAAATGCAGTTGTCTGCAGGCAGGAATCATGAACACTTGTTCCCCATACATACGTGATTTAGTAAAGAGGCTTTTAATCTCTGCTATGGTGGCATTGGGTTCCACCTGAAAGAAAGCACAAAGGAAAAGATCAAGAAACCAAAGCATGTTCATTTTCCTGTCCAAATCAGAATAAATCCTAGAAGTTAAAAAAGTGTGTCTCCCATTAAAGCTCTTCATTGTCAGACCTTGTAGGCCCTCTACAGAGAATATTTTCCCCAATGCTTTTTAAAAAAATCAGAGACCAGATAAATTCCAAAAAGGAACAGAGTACTAGAGAGGCTCAAATCAGCTTTGATATTCTTTGAAGAAGAAGAGGAGGAGGCAGAGGAGGAGATTGGATTTATACCCCACCCTTCACTACCCGAAGGAGTCTCAGAGCGGTTTACAATCTCCTTTCCCTTCTCCTCCCCACAACAGACACCCTGTGAGGTAGGTGTGGCTGAGAGAGCTCTTTGAAAATTGCTCTTGAGAGAAGTTCTAAGGGTGAGATTTAAAGTACAATTAAAAACAAAACAAAACCAAGCATCTGTGCCTGCACAGCAGGGCAAGTGGCTGCTAAGACTAGACCACAAACATCTGCTAGCAAGGGCAGCATGGGTCACTATCTGGAATATCAATATCTATAAATAGGTGCAGGTAAAATCAGAATCTCCAAGCTTCTAGAACACCAACCTAAGTTTGACCTACCATGCTTTCCACTGCACATTGCAGCCAGTTCCAGCATTTTTTCTTTTTCACATGGAAAGCCAAAAAAGGCATCATGAACGGGGTGTGTGTGTGTGTGTGTGTGATTTTCTTATACCAAAAAGGTTGGCACGGAAAAAGCAGGAGAAAAAATACTAACAGCAAAGTCAGTAATTCACAACAGTAGCTAATAGTAGTTAAATGGAAACGTGTTTAGTTTCACTATAAGAAATTTCTCAAGAACAAAATACTGATGTCAAAGAAAGTAAAGTGCTATAATAATTTAAAAGATAATTCTTGATGCATTTCACAGATCTTCAGCAAACAAACAGCCAAACATACCACTAAAGCATAATAAATATATTTTTAAACTCCCATGAATTCTTTCAAGGGTAGATATAGTATTTTAACTTGTATGATACGCAGCTTTTGTTCTGATTCATTGTAGAGTTGTTCTTAATAACAAGTTGTTCTTAATAACAAGGACAGAGGGAAAGAATGTATTATCAGTATTGTAACATTTGCTCAGGAAGCAGGATTTGGCCCACCCTGATGCAGATTTTTTCTTAAGTGTACAGTGCTGCCAGTGGTTTGTTGATGGTGGAAAGAGGTTGTGCACAGAATGGTGAAGCCAGTTTCTAGCATAGTTTACTATGTATACTACTGTTGCTCCTTAAGTTAAACACAGTTCAATCACGCCAAGTCTCTTACTCTATAGATGCAGTGACAAGCTGTTCATTCACAACAAGACAAGATAGTGTGCATTCTCCAAGACTGGATTTTCTAGCCACTACAGCCATTAATGTCCCCACTGCTTTGATACGCAAAGTAGAAAAGGACTGTCCCTGCACAACACATCTGCCTCCGACACCCAGCAACCAAGAAGAATCTGTTGAACAGTCCAGCAGATGGCCTACAAGCCAGAGAGCACACAGCTCAGCTTTCGGATCAAAGCAAGAGAGATATACATGGATTCCAGGGCAGGTGCCAAGCACGGATCAGCACCTCTAATAGCCTGAAAAAGCAGCACAACCTGGGAAGTGCAATCCATGTCTTGAGTTACAGCTAAACAAGCAGCAGGAGCTATGACTCAAGGTCTGGATTCTCTTCTGATTCTGGTATTCTCATTCCTTGCTGCTGCTTCTTAGGAAGCCTCTTCCTTTGTGTAGAGACAGTTTGGCAAATTAAAGGAAATGAAGCAGAATGAGATGATCTGACATTTGCTTTGTGGAGACAGCTCACAGACAGGACTTCTAGATAGTACTGCAACTGAAGTCAGCCACAGAAAATGATACAGGAGGGAATTGCTCAACAGGTGGGCAGCACTCCACTCCAGTCTAACATAAAATATAATGTGAAAGAGTATTCATGTCTGACGGGAGGCACTTGTTCTACAGCCTTCTGTGAAGCAGTGTGTGATTGCAGACAACCATTTTACCCAATGACCAGGCATCCAGCTCCCATTTCTCCGGATATGAGACATAATTCCCTTAGTACTTGGCAGGATGATACAGCTTATCAACTACACACCACACTAAGTTGCCCCTTGCTGAATGCCTTTTCTATATTCATTCTCCACACTGGATTATGAGGCAAAGTACCATATGGAAACTGTCAGAACACATAAAGATTTTTTTTTTAAAAAAGGAATCAGTCAACTCACAGGTCCTTGTTTCTGGGGAATGTGGACATCCTCCCTGCACGCAAGTTAATCTTTTTCAGCACTTAAATTGCATGCTGCACTTGCTAGGAAATATATGTCTTCCTCCAGCAAACTCAGTGCTTTGTAACATTTTTTTTTTGTTCTTCCAAGATAGAGGATATGTTTTTAGGATGCTCCTAGTAACAGCAGCCATTTCTAACCCTGGGAAGATCTGCATTGCCCGCACGAGCAGATTGCTGGATCTAACCCACTGTTATGTAAGCACACATGTAGCTGTTAAAAAAAAATAACCAGAGCTCCTTACTCAAAGAAATGATACCTCAGTAGTTACAAAACCTTTATTTTAAAGGGGATAAACTGGCTTTTCCCCTTTCACTCGGCTCCCTTCCCCTTCTAATTTCTACATTACTGTTATAGGCTCCCCATTTCCATGAGCAGTTAGAAGTTCTGATGGCAGTAGTAACTGGATTTCCTCTGGAAGAAAGAGTCTTTTCATATTTGCTTTATTTAAATATATATTATACACACACACACACAAATAGAGCAGAGATGGAGGCATTGCTACAAGGCAGCAGATGAACTACTCCACATTAGTTTCCCCAAAAGAGAGGGGTGCATACATTCTGAACCATAAGGGGCTTTGCCATCAGACAAATCTCATTGCTTTCTCTGGGTTGGATCCAGACTAAATTTTCCACCTGCAGAACTGACCATTCCTGCCTTTTTCCTTCCACTGCAGTCCAGTAATTCCCACAAAAGTGGTCCTGAGGGATAGGGAACCTTGAGGAACAACATGAAGGGGGCTGCAGTGGGAAAGGGGAAATCGGTGGGAAATGCCAATTTAGTCTGGATCCATACCACTGCTTCTTTGTTAATGTCTTCTCAAATCTGAACAAGAGGAACACTTTGTCCCTCAGCTGGAAAAGGTCACCTCCAAAGTTTACAGTCAAAAACAGAGCTATCATACCATCATGTTCTTGAACAATTTGCTCCACTGAGGAATCTCCTACAAGTCCTACATAATGTCACCATAAGCAAAACCATGGTGATAGACTTTTGTACTTTAATTAGACTGCAGGCGTGAACTGTCACTGCTGTAGGAACAGGTTTCAGTGAACGCATAATTTAAGGGAGAAGCTGCTATCTACAGTCAAGGTGAGATCTGAACAAGCCCTTAAAGTCATTGTTCTGGATTTTAGACAGTTACTCTGGAGAACGATACGTTCTTAGAAAGCTATAAAACTAGGCCAAATTGTTTACCCAAGCTCTTAATTAAGGGGCTGATTTTTAGAACATAACTTTAAAGTCTGTTTTTAGCCTGCAAAGTGTATAAGATCCATGTTAAGCTGCTCTGTGTTTTATGCTCTGAGTATGTTTTAATACCTTTTTTGACGTTTTATGTTTTTAGTATATTTTGTAAGCCTCCTCAGACAGATATTTTCCAAATAAATACAGTCCTGAGGACCACTTCACATATGTTTTTTCTTTTGTTCAGTATGTCTGGCCATATCAGTGCTGGCAGCTACCAGCCGTGACCTGATTCTTCCTCCAGACTCTGCTTAAAAATGGGAAGTGAGGAAGGAGTTCTCATTCACCCTTGCCTTTTGTCACTGTGGCATGCTTTTCATCTTCTCTGAGCACCTTAAGAACTCCCAAGAAAGTCTTCAATAGTCCTGTCCTGCGGAGACATGAAGGCCCGCCCTTCAAGGACATCCCCCCCTTTCCCCCCAGTGTTCACATCATATTACTGCTAGGGCTTAAGTGCCTCAGAGCACGCTCTGCAAGCCCTGCCTACCTTCCTGGCTTCCCACATAACAACCAAGTCTTTCTTGACTTCTGGCATGACCCCACCACCACCACCACTACAGCTGCTTTGGTTACCTAAGCAATGGGCACTGCCATTTTCCCAGTGCCCTGCCCAATCTCCAGCCTTGGAGTCTGAGTTCTCACTGGGTATCATGCCTAGGGTTGCCAGGTCCCCTTGTAGCTTTGTTGGGGGGGATTTGGGGGGCATTCCAGGGGTGCATGGGGATATCCTCAAGCCCCACCCCCAAGCAGGGCCGGCCCGAGGTATTTCTGCACCCTAGGTGTGGCGCAGATGCCAACCTCCCAGTGGGGCCTGGAGACTCCCGCCTGCTGCCCAAGGGGAGGAGGGCCCCGAGCCAGCCAGCCAGCGTTGAGCGGAGACGCCACCCTGGACGACGGGGCGGGGGGCTTCTCCAGCCACGCGCTTTCAGCCCACCCACCCCTCCCTCCTTTCCTGGGCCCCAGAGCAGGATGCCACTGGCACCGCCATGCCGTGCCCGGGCTTGAAGCAGTTCCTCTTCCAACGGGGCGGCTGATGACGAGCAGCGAGTGAGGGCAAGGGGGAGAGCAACGGCCTGGCTGGTGGGTGGGGGCGGGGTGGGCTTAGTCGGGACCAGCTGGGCAGCCCTTCAACTCGCTGCCCCAGCGGGTGGCTCGGGGCTGTTTGGGCGTGCTGCCCTGGTAGCGACTGAGAGTCCCGCAGGCATAAGAGTGCAGAAATGTTGACCTATGGCCTCTCTTCGCTCAGCCAAGAGTCATAGAGATGTGTTGGGAGGGCGGGGGTGTGGGGGGTGAAAAGGCTGCCTTGCTTTTGAAACCAAGCCAGATTGCTCGCACACAGCGAAAAAGGCAAGCAAAAACCAATAAGGTTGGGGAGAGAGGTGGGAGGGGGTGAAAGGCAGGGGAGGGCTGGGGAGGAGGGAGGAAAACAAAGGGGGGAGTGTGTGTGTGTGTGTGTGTTGGGGGGGGGGGACTGGAAAGAAACGCGTCATCTTGTGCTGAGCCGCAGTCCAGCGGGTTCATATTCACATGCAACAATTTGTGTTGTGATTTTATCAAATATAATTAAACTAGGGAGCAAAGCCCGTTGTGGACGGAGACAACGAGCCGGAAGGAAGGAAGGAAGGAAGGAAGGAAGGAAGGAAGGAAGGAAGGAAGGAAGGAAGGAAGGAAGGAAGAGGCAGGGCTTATGGGTGGCTTGTGGGCTTTTGGCCGGGGCTGGAGGGCTTTGGCGGGGGTAGGCAGGTCCTGTTTGGCACCCCTAAGGGATGGCCCGTGCTTTAGGTGAATGCCTAGTTTACCTAGCGGGTGAGCCGGCCCTGCCCCAAAGTGTGACCACCCGCTCGGCCACCCCTCTCCCTCCTCTCCTGCCCGATTTAATGGACTTCAGCTGATCTGTGGGGACCATGTGGCCCACTGACCAGCTGGAGGGCACTTTAAATCTAGCAGGAGGGAGGGAGAGGGGCTGCAGCGGGCAGCATGTTTGGCTCACAAAAAGACCCTTTAAACGGTCTTTTTGCAAGTGGGGTGGGGGGCACAGCATGCAGGTTTGGGAAAAATCAGCCCTGCATGCCATAGCCCCCACCCCACTTGCAGCTGGTCGGTGGGCCACATGGTCCCCACCGATCAGCTGAAGCCCTTTAAATTTGGCAGGAGGGGTGGCTGGGTGGGTGGTCACTCTTGGCGGTAGGGCTTGGAGCTTCCCCCACCAGCCAACTGGTTGGGGGTGAATTGAAGCCACCAGAAGCAGGGGAACCCCTACCTGGACCTGGGGGCTAGCAAGCCTAATCATGCCACGGTCATCATGGTCTGATTTTTTTCCTAGTGTAACTGGAGTTGCCTTCCTGGGTGGGCTCTGGACAATACTGAAGTACAAGAACTCTCATCATACCAGGTGTAAAACACATGTATTTTCACTTCTTCTCCATTTAAAATAAATGTGCAAGGACTGCTATTTCCAGTTGTTATTTGCCCTAGATTTTAAAGAAATATGTAGCTAGGTGATGTATGCACTTTCATTCACAATATATCTTTCTATGGTAACAGCAAAGAAATTTTTTTATGATGTCCAGCGGTTTTAACTTCAGGCCACTTATAATAGGACAAAAGTTTTTAAAACATGTAGAAGGTACCACTTTTTACTCCTGAACAAGCAAAGCAGCCAGGATGGATAAAAATAAATGATTTTTTAAAATTAAAAATTGGATTTTTTAAATTTAAATTGGATTTTTAAAGATAAAATGCTTTTTGAGGAAAATCTATCTACAGATAGTTTTCTATTTAAGATACATTATAGTCCAAAGGTTATTCATCATGAAATAAGGATTAGTTTTTAATTATGTAACATGAGGCTGTATATTCATGCAATGTTTAAATTTTTTGGTACATGAATTCCATTAATCCATTCACAATGTCATGCTCTTCCAGAGGTTTCTGTAAGATTATTGGGCAATTTTTCTGTCTAGATGATCACATATGCTTGATTTTACAGTTCTCAGTGATTTGTTTAAATGAAGCAACAAGGAATACTATAGACCCAGAAAGCCAAAAAGAACTCCACCATGATAAACTTGTAATTGAACAGAGTGAGCCAGCAAAAGGAGGGGAAAAGGGGCATACGAAGAAACACTGGGAAAGTACTGGAAAGAGACATTTCTTATGGGTAGGGAAATTTAGAAAGAAAGATATGAAAAAGAAACCCCATACCTACAAAGAAATAAGGCACCTAGATAGAATTCTGGAAAAAAGGAGACTACATGAATTCAAGAAAAGACTGAAGAAATATGAGTTATGGTTTTTTTGTAGTTAATTATCTATTGGCTATGAAGTTTAAATGGCATGGCTGATGTTTCAAATGTATATGCATAGTCCTAAAGATAGAAATATAGGATGGAGAGGAAAAAGAGATAATCATTATTAATAAGCAAAGTTTATTACCCATACTTGTTTCTAAAACTTACTTTAAATGTTTTTGTTTGTTTATTTTGACTGGTGTGATATATGAGCTTAAATAATGAAATTGATTAATTACTACTAGAAAAGTATGTAAGGAAAGAAAGTTTTAGACTGTCTTTCTTATCTCTTACATAATATTGATTATGAGTAAAGGAAGAGATTGGTAGGAGAAAGTCTCTTGTAGAAATTCACAGAAAATTAAGAAAAAGAATAATAGGATAGGAATAGGGTTTTAAAGGTATAAGAAAGTTGTTTGGATATGTCTCTAAGTAATTTGGTTCTATTTATGGGATGGAGAAGATTAAAATGGAATGGTTAGTATTTTAAATGGATACACAAAAATATAAAGCTAATAACTGGAAAAATTGTGGTAAGGAGGGAGAACAGGTGAACATTATTAGCAGGTGGAAAGTTTCTCCTCTTTGTGCTTTCCAAAATTTAGTGCAAAAATTTTGTCTGTTTGAATACTCTGATTTATGTTCTATATGATGCTAAAGAATGGAAGAAATTGTTTATGGAACTATAGAAGAAAAGAATGATTTAAGATGAAATGAATTAGTAGTAGTTTGATTTGTAATTAAAAGATGTACGTTAAAATAATTATCACCAAATAGGAAATTCTGGGTAAAATAAAGATAAAATTTATATTAGGGATTTGAATCATGTTGGTAAATTTGTTTTGTTGTTATTAAGCCAGAATATAACAATTAGTTTAATTCTACAACTTTGTGTGTTGCAAATACAGGATGTGGTATAGTAATTAGAGTAAGGAAAAACATATCAGAAATTAGTTATGTTGTGTTAGAGATGTTTGAAGAAGAAATGCTGCAAATGTCTTTTTTTTGGTCTTGTTTTGTATTTGTGTGTGTGTATGTGTGTTCTTGTGTCTAAAATACCAATAAATATAATTTTTTCAAAAAAAACATACGCTTGGTTTTACATTTCTCAAAACTGTGAATTTGTGTCTGCAGAGATCACAGCAAAAATGTTATCTTCACAGCAAAAATGTTATCAAATGAACATATAAAGTTGAGAAAAAGACCTTAACCCCATTGTTCCTTTGCAAATCTATGTACAAAGAATCAACCCCTCTATGTACAAAGAATCAACCTCTGAAGTGCCAAGTTTCAAAAAATTCAATGAATAGAAGATTGTTGGGAGTGGAATAGATCTGTACAAGAAGCTAAGTGTGAGGAAGGAGGGGCAAACAGTAAAAATGAAAGTGAACTTGCTTAATACCGGACATTAAAAAGGTTGCATGATATGTTTGGTAGTTGGTTGATTTAAATTCAGTGTTATGATCCACTTCTCTAATGCAACATAATAGAGAAGTATGTTTGTATAACATTCTATGCATCTTATGTTCAATATCTTATCACAAGGTTGTACAATACTGTTGTGTTTTTGTTTTGTATACATTTATACCTTTATGGTCAGGGGCCTACATACTTAAGGGATCGTCTTTCCCCACATATTTCCCAGAGAGCACTGTGTTCAGGGGCCCAGAACCGATTGGCCCTCCCAAGCCTTAAGGAGGCCAGGCTGTCGACAACCAGGGCTGGCGGCTCCATCCTGGTGGAATGAGCTCCCAGAGGAGATCAGGGCCCTGAAGAACCTTTCACAGTTCCACAGGGCCTGTAAAACGGAGCTCTTCCGCCAGGCTTTTGGAGCCACTGCCACCACTAACAACTAGGATAGGAAGCCCATTGCCTTTGGAAGTCGTAATAACCGCCTGTGTCAGCCGCCTGCAAGATATTCGAGGAAGATCTACAAGCCGGTTATGGGAAGAGAGATGATATGGTAGCCATCGCTGATTTAATAACAACAATACTAGCACTTATTATGTTGTTGTTAATTGGTTTTGACATTGTTTAAAATGTTTTAATTGTTTTATTGTAACCATGTGCCGATTTTATGTAAGCTGCCCTGAGCCAGCTTCAGCTAGGAGGGCGAGGTAGAAATGTGAAGAATAAATAAATAAAATTAAAAATGAAAGTGAAACCTTTTGAGCAGAACACTCCATAAGTCTTTGGATCTTTGTGTGTATAGCCTGAGGTCTATCATATTATTCTTTCCCTGGAGGAGAAACCCTATAATGGCAGCAGGCCATAAAAGAGATCCAGTTTAGGAATATTTTAATGAAGTTCCTCTACCTATGTGTAAGGCAAAATGCAAACACTGCAACTAAGAAATGCAAGGCCTGGTGGCCCAAATGAAACAACACCATGAAAGTGCTGTGATGAAGACAACAAAAGGAACAAGCTTGAACAGGTAGAATCTTAAGGTTGGTAAACTTTTTGATTTTATCATATTTCTTAAAGACTACCTTGAGGAACTGCCATGTTTGAGCAAAATTATATTTGTTGTTTTTATTACTGCATGTTACTGTCATTTTTATACAGCTGTTATGAAGAAATAAAGAGTCGAAACAAGCAAATATTCCTTTTGGGGGCAGTGCAGAGTGGCAGTAAATACAATGAGTAATACTAAATAAGCAGAAATGTTATAAATAATAAAATAACAGCGATGACTTTTTTGTTTAGGGGAATCCATCATCAACACAAAGGATTCTGGAAACTATCCACCTTTGAGATAACCATCCTCCTGTTCTACAGTTTCAGAGTTATTTGTCCAGGATAGTGTTTCAGTCATATCATATACATCACACATCCACAGTATATAACGTAAAAGAAAGAAAAGGGCTGATCATCCAGGAACCACCTTATATGAGTTTGTGATAAAAACAGAAGATTAGAAAAGGAGTTAATTGATGAAAAAATTGCCAACTTGGCTACATGACAAACTCTTATTTCCAGCTGATTGAAAATCCATATTTCATTAATATGGTTCCATCCCTGAGACCAGCATACAGTCCACCCAGCAGAGCAGATGTTACAGGGAAACTGCTGGATAAAGTGTATGACAGAGAAATGGAGCAATATGCAACAGCGCCAGAAAGTAAAACTGTTAACCTAAGTCTTGATGAGTGGAGTAATATCCACAATGATCTTGTTGTATGTGCTTGTATAACAACAGAAAAAGGGAACGCCTTCCTTGCAGAAACAATTGATACATCAGGAAACACACACACAGCAGAATACTTACAAGAAGTGGCAGGAAAAGTCATAAAGTGAACAAAAATTCAAATGTCTATTATGCGATTTGGTCACAGACAATGCTGTAAATGTATCCAAGGTGAGAAGAAATTTAGAAGAGCAGGAAGGGAATACAAAGCTAATAACATGGTTGGAGTGCTCATTTGCTGTACATCCTAGCCAAAGACTTCAGTGTTTCAGAAATAAAGATGAATGTCATTGAAATGGCTAAATACTTCCATAACAATCATTTTGCAGCAGCAGCTCTGAAAAGAATGGGTGGAGCCAAGCTAACGCTCCCACGAGATGTTAGATGGAACTCTGTAGTGGACTGTTTTGAGCAGTATATCAAGAACTGGCCTATTCTGATGACAGTTTGTGAACAAAGCTGAGAGAAAATAGATGGCACTGTCACGGCCAAAATCCTCAACACTGGGCTTCAGAGAAATGTTGAACATATGCTGAGCATCCTGAACCCCATTTTCTGAAGCTTTAAACAAAATACAGAAAAACAGCTGTTTTATTGCTGATGCTGTTGAAATTTGGAAGGAACTGAATGAGCACTTAAAAACAGAACTACACACTGACAGAATTAAATTACACGTATTGAAAAACGAATGGGACAAGCACTGTCTCCAACTCATTTTCTTGCAAATATTGTCAATATCCAGTACTAGGGTAAAAACTTAAGTTCCGAGGAAGAAGACTTAGCTATGACATGGGTATCCAGCGATCATCCATCGGTAATGCATTGCCAGCTATAATAAACTTCAGAGCGAAGGGGAATCATTCAAGAAATATATGTTTGCTGTTGATGCTTTAAAGAAAGTCACACCAGTGAACTAGTGGAAGTCACTTAAGCAATTGCATTTAGAGACTGTTGAAGTAATGATTTCACTTTTAACAGCAGTAGCTTCTTCTGCTGGTGTAGAAAGAATATTCTCTTCTCTTAGACTCATTCATTCTAAATTGAGAAATCGTTTGCGGCCGTCCCCTATAAAGCAGGAAAGCTTGTTTTTTTTCTTTTCCAGATTATGAACAAACAAGAAGATGAAGATGAGTGAGCTACAGAGGACAGTATTTTAAGTTTTTCATGTGTGGACTGGGTTGATAGTCTAAGGGGTTTTTTTAAAAAGATATTTTGTTTAACCACATCAGTTAACCAACATGGATGTTTAAATAAATACAAGAATACATATGCTATAATGTTATTATAGTTTTAGTTAAATAAAACTATTTAAATTGTTATTATTAAGGTAATTATTATTTTTCTCTTCCAATAAAGTACAGCAGAAAAGTTGTTCAAATATGAATGATTAACCTATTAAACTGGAGATAGTTCACGTCACAAAAATTTCATAATTATCTATCTATGTGTTTCTAATGGTATAACCAAATCAGCATTTTTATATAACTGTAAAACTAATCTGAAAAGTTGTTCTTCTAAAAATGAAACCTTCATCTGGTTGTAAATATTAAGATTATACCAGCAAGAATAAGTCTTTATGTAGAAAACCATGATTTAAATCTAGTCTTACTGCCTAGTTATTTAAATCGGTTTGATTTAAATCAAATCCATCCTGAAAAGAGCTAAATGTATTTTCCTGTGTATAGACAACAGAAACAAAAATCATGGACCTGGGGCTGACTGTGTGTAACTTCTACTATAACATATGAAGTGGCAACAAGTCTCGTAAAACCTGAGAATGTCTGGATGCATCTGTTCATGTACAAATTTATACATTTACAACTGTGCAGCAACTGATCACCATGTGCCTTTCTAGAACAGAAGCATCTATTTTAAAACAAAAACACTTTTTTAAAAAAAATTGGGAAAATATCAAGGAGAATTTCTGCCAAGGCTTACAAACCAGTTTGCAACAGCCAAGGTTTTGAGACCTATTCACAAAGTTCCGTTTCTTGCACTGGTTCTTTTTCTTCTTAGGCACTTCCTGAACCCTAGTGTCCAAGTCCCAACAAAGTTTCAAATGCAGAAAAACTCCAATTTCCCCGTTAAGAATTATGTTGACAGACGTCTACACAGCAGAATCAGCTTTTGATTTGTAAATGCTTTTATAAATAAACTCAGAAATCTAGATGCTGCATGCACCGAAGTATAAATTTATTATTTTCAAAACAAAGTGCCCTGTACTTTCTCATGCTCTGCCACTCTTCATTTCTCCTCTCCTACCCGAGGAAGGAATCTCAAAACAAACAAGCTGTTCCTCTTCCCTCTTGTGCAGAATGTGCCTGGCATCCAAGGAATTGACAGAGGTGAACGAGGAGATGCTGATATTTCAGAAGGGTGTGCCCATCACCATCACAGCCAACCGAAGCAGGTGCTGGTGTTGGGTGTCTGAGGCAGCTGAAGGCCAGTTCCCCAGTGGGGAGGTGTGGTTTTCGTCTCCTTTACAAGGCTGCCTCTAAGAGCTAGCACAAAGCTACCAGAACTGAAAAAATGAAATCAATGTAGCACTGAGGTTAACAATAGTCACTATTTAGACTGCACAGGATAGTCTGAGCACAGCAGGGCAGATGTTTACACGCAGTTTGGCTGACCGAGTCAAAAGCCTGTGTGGGATTAGAAGAGCCAAATTAATGAAATTTACAAGTCAGCAATGCAACCCAACACAAATAAGATCCTTCTCACATGACAGACACTTAACACCTCCATGGGCATTTCATATGCCGGTGTGGCTAGGCATATCTACTGCCAAGTTCACAAAGTGGCAAGGAGGCTCAAATGGTGGAGAAAGTACAGTGGCATTGCAGCTAAAGAATTTATTACAGGGACACAAGGCTAGAGTCCTATTGCTCAACAGTCCCATCTTTGATTTATTAATCCTACTAGAAGTAGTCCAAGCTATCCATTCTCCAGCAATTCAAACTGTTCATTCTGTGCCTCACTTCTCAAATGTAAAGAAAAAGGCAATACATGGCCTAGAAGGCCATAATGAACATGTGGCACTCAGCAGAACAGACAGAGCAATGATTGTTCTTTTGCAGGTCACCTTTTGCATGTTATTTTGCTCACTTCACTATTTTTAGTCTTGTTTCTTCCACACTCAGTGCAGGTTGCTCATCTGTGTGAGAGAGTTTACAATGACCACAGGATTTAAGCAAACATGGGCACTATGCCATCTACTGTCCTACTCTATCACAATGCTAAACTAACATATTTGATACACCATAAGGATGAAATATAGGGCAGAAGAACAAATACTTTTCGTATGCCCACATCCTTACACGTTCTAAACTTATGCATAGACTGGAATGGGGAGGACAATGAAAAATACTCTTATGGACTTTTTGGTTCATCTCCATGTGAATCTCTCATGATAATAAAAAAAACTCTACTTCTGACTACTTTAGGTCCCTGCCACACGGCAGGGAATAAGACGCTTGTACTGCGGCTAATGTGAGCCGCAGCAAAGTTGGGACAGCGCGGCGGGATCTCACAGATCCCCCGAGCCGCGTCGCAACGCTCCCCGGCACGATCAGATGCCGGGGAGAACGCGACGGTGGAAAGGGGAGCCTGGCGAACTGCGCATGCTCACACATGCGCAGTTCGGCCAGGGGGCGGGGATGCGCCGGCGCAAGGACGCGCCGGCGATCCCACGGCCAGCGTTGCTGCGGCCCTTCAGAAAGAACCACCTCGGGAGGTGGTTCTTTTTTGGCGCGGAGCAACGCTGGAAGGGACGGATCCGGGACGCTCCCCAGATGTTGAGGTGGGATTGCGCCGGTTTGCTCCGCCCCCGTTCCGTCCCGCTCCCGGCCCAAATGGCTAGAAACCCTCCCCCAAACAGATTGGCTAGCACCTTTGGGTGGCAAATGTCATGTTCTGCAGCATGTGGCACAGCCTACTGCTTTTGACCACTGAACTCAAACTCGTTTCTTCTACAAATTCAGGCCCTATACATCATGGTTCCTACTACAGTTGACTTCGAGTACACTATAATCTACTTCCTTATACAAGCTAATCTCTAGTGATGATTTGGTATGTGCCCGTCTTCTGAAAAGTTATGTCAGGAATGACAAATCTGTCATGATGTAATTCTCTTTTTTTTAATCTGAACTTTGAAACAGAATGAAACAGAATGAAATAAACTAGAAGACTGGCCGATTTGCTTTTGTTCAGCCCAAACAGACTTCTTAATTTAACACATGGCAGAAGCTTATACACAAAGCACTTGGTCACATAAAACATAGATTTTTCCTGCTTATTCAAAAGGTGTTATTTTTTTTTAATTCCTGCAAGAAAGGCGTATTTATCAGCAATGGGAAAGCCTGTTAAGTGGACTGATTTCTTTCCTCTGAGATAAGAGCAAGCAAGTAACAAATCAGATTACCACAGTAAGAATGAAAACCTGTCATTTACTACAAGAGCAAGTTTCAAAGGGGACATTTAGGGTTCTGTCCTTCCCACTACAGGAGCCATTCATTTCCCAGCAGCTGTTGTCAGTAAGGATTTAAAGGTGCGAACAATTTGCATATGAGGGTGGTCACACATTCTGCCCCCTTAAAAAAAACTTCCAGACCATTCAGAAACAGCCAGAGCAGTATTATATGCTCAAGGCACCTCACACCCAAGGACCTAAGAATGCTCAAGGAAGGCATTTGATCTAGCTTAGAAGATGCATAATGAACCCAGCTAAAGAATACCCACCATCTAACCTGGAACTGTCTTTCCAGCTCACCCTCATGACTGTGTAGAAAACTGATGGGGGAAATGAGCTATACATTATCAGAAGGCAAACAGCAATACCCCACATTTATAATGACATTAAATGTAATAATTTTCAAGCAAGTCCTGAAACTGGGTGTTAATGGGGACTTCTGTCACCCTATCTGTTGAAATGAAAATTCTCTATTTCAATACACTGACTAACATGAAGAGAGAAATGAAATGTAGAAGACGACGTGTTTTTTGAAGAATGGAGTGACTTTAAAATATATCTGGAAAAGAACTGGGATGTGAAACAAAATTTAATATGTTTAGATCAATATTAAGTTAAATGATGTTATCTTGAGATTGTAATGATAAGAAAATGATATAATGGATGAAGTATAGCAAGGTGGAGTTGGGGGGGAAGCATTGCGGGAAGCCACAGAGGGGAAGGGAGGAAATGGGAATGGGGTAAACAATGGCAAAGTGAAAATGATTGAATGTTAAATGTTGAATTCCTATGAAAATAAAAAAACTTTGTTTACCAAAAAAAAAGAGAGAGAGAGAAATGAAATGTCAGACTGTCTTTTTGGAAGCACGTATAATTGCAAGAAATATTTTTATTTCTGGATCTTCAGGAAGATATACAGACGAGATCTCACGCAACTGATCATGATCTTCAAGGCATGATGCTGGTTGCCTCTCTCACACGTGAGTGCATAATTATTTGAAGTAATCCAAGTTAATTTGCCCAAGAGCAAGGACAAGGCAAGACAGCCAAATTAACCATTATACTCTAATTCATACTACAGGCCTATCAGCATTAAAACAAGTTTCCAAGACCTGCTTGATTCTCAGAATACAAAGCCTTCCTTTTTAAATACAAAATTATTTAACATATGACAAAAGTTGTACGATGGCAAAAGGCCAGCCCCACCTTCCTCCCCTTCTGATTAGAGTCCTTACCTTGTCCAGGAAGCACAGCTTTTCCCGGGTCTTGGCATCAAGGATCTCCACCTCAAAGAAAAGAACAGCTTTTTTAGATTTCTTAGTAGTCTTGGTAGAGCCCTTGGGTCCTACACCATTAACATTCCTTTGTGGGGGGTGACCCCCCTCAACAGACACCAAACTCCCATCCATGCCTCTCTGCACAGCAGCAATTCCCCCAGGGGTGTGGCTAGGATCACGACCACAGTTTTGCCCACTGTGTCTGAGCTCCACACATAGGCCACTCCTGATCAGCGAGGGAGGTTACTTCTCAGGAGGAGCAACTTGTCCTGCAACTTGAAAAATAACTCCTGAGGCAGAGGCTCCAAGCTCAGCTTATTAAGCGGGAACCAGTGCAGCACAGAGAATGGGTTCCCTTCTAGTCTCTTCAGCAGGTTGTGTTCCAAGGCGTAAGTTGATAGTGCAGGGAGCTGAACCATTACCGTTCCCAGCTAAATATAAAACTGAGCCCAGCAGAGGATGCCTTGCAGACAGCCTCCTGGCCAGTCAAGCCATACCAGGGAAAAGGGAGACATCACCCTTTCCCAAAGCAATTAATGCCATCCAGTTCGTCACAAGCCATCTGTGAAAACACACAGCTAGGGAAATTCTCCCTACAGTTTCTCATAAATACAAGTCTGCTCCACCATTCTGCTCTAGTGTTCTAAGGTGCTAAATCACCTCAGAGGAGCTTTCAGAGGCTAGGAGAACCCTGACCAGCCATATCCCACAAAATAAAGCTTTATCAGTTGCATGAGATCTTGTCTGCTTTATCAACAGTGATGAGAGTTTTCTGGAAAAATATGAATCCAATATGATAAACAGAGTCTGTTCTGATTTAACATATATTTTATAACAATATTATATTTAGTCAATAATTTTCACCCCATGTTAATATTTGAATTGAAATACTGGGTTGGGGGGAAATGAGCAAGTGTGGCTATGTTGTGAAAATTAATTTTATTGGAATAATATACAATATAGCATGTACTTCCTGCTTAAATGTAAGAGGGGAAAAACAAATGCACTAAAAATTGTTTACACACAAATAATTCAATCCTATGAAGTTACTCCAGTTTAAGCCCACTGAATTTTAGCACATCCAAAGACCTGTGCATGGTATGCTACTAATGCGGTTGTCCACCGATCTATTTCAACAGACACTTCCAGTTTACCCCCCCCCTTTAAACTACGCCTGCAGAAATCTATAATATTGAAGTAAATGGGCAGTATTTTTAAGCCTTTTTCTTAGTGGTCTCTGTTTTGCTCCTGCAGAAAATATTTGGGGAGTCTGCCAGCCTACACAGGTTGTATTTAGCACAATAATTAAAGGTATATATCAGGATTCCTTTATCTGAAATGTAATCTCATTTTATTACAGCCCATGGCTTGACCCAGAGTTGCCAGCTCTGGGTCAGGAAATTCCTAGAGATTTTGGGGCTGGGGAGGGGAGGGTTTAGGAAGGGGAGGGGCTGCAGCGACCTATAATGCCATAGAGACCACTTTCCAAAGGAGCCATTTTCTCCAGGGGAACAAATCTCTGAAGACTAGAGACCAGCTGTAATTCCAGGAGATCTCCAGCCACCACCTGGAGGCTGGCAACCAGAGCCTGAACAAATGAAACCATTACTGCTAGCCTTTTAATTTTTTTTTATTTTAGAAAATGAAGTAATAGTATAGAGGGGATACAAAAAGGAAAACATTTTGTTAGCACCTCTTACTTTGGACGGCAGGTTTTCCTCCTACTAAAAATATTAAGCTACACACCCGCTTTGTAAAAACTTCTAGTGGCTTCCAATTAGAATGAACTGATGTGGAGAAGCTTTACAGTTTTTGTACTTGTGGAAAGATATGTCTTTCCAACGAGGGACTTAATACATCAGGGACCTTGTGATCTATTTATACAGATCTGGAAAGTTTCACTGGACATTTTTTACTCTCCCTTGTTCTACAATTTGTATTGTTCTGACAGAGACAGTTATTGTTTTTCATTATAGGATGTTTTGTAATTTAGATTATTAAATGTACACAAGTATGAGCTGAACTTAACAACTATATTTGTATGTGTATATATATCATGTTAAATTATCAAACACTTTCTCTGCATCCAGAAATAAAAACGCTGCTTTCTTTCTTTTCTTGTTCACAAATTCGATTGCATCTATTATGAACTATATATTTTATTTTTCATATACCTCTTTGGTACTAAGCCTGTTTGATCAGTGTGTATTAAATTTGGTATACATTTTCTTAGTCTTTCTGTCATTACTGTGGCAAAGATTGTATAAACTATGTTCAGAAGAGAGATAGGTCTATATGACTATGGAGTGTTGCATCTAGGGTTGCCAATTGAAAAATCTCCTTACTGGGGGACTCCCGGTCCGTGGCTGGAACGCACGCGCCCCGCACGCACGACACGAGGAAGTGACGTTATGACGCCGGGCACGCCGGGCACGGGGCCACGACCATCCGAGGGAAAACCATAGTTTTCCCTCGGATGACCGTGGCCCCGCCCACAGTGTGCCCGGCATCATAACATCACTTCCTGGTGACGCGCACGCCAGGGTGGGGTTCCCCCTGGTGCCCGATCTGCCGGTGGCAGGGAACGGGCCTCTGAGGCGGGGTTTTCCCCGCCCCCTGGGGGGACTTGGCAAGCCTTGGTGCATCACTGCCTTCATTATATATTAGCGTTATATACACCTCTTGCCACGTCAGAGGTATTGTCTTTCCTTCTTTTATCTCTTTCTTAATTTTTTGTAATGGTATCACTAAAACTGTTTGTAATTTATTGCTGTCAGCCCATCCGGGCCTGGTGCTTTGTCCTTTTTCATCTTTTTTTTTAATTCCCTGGGAGATCGGCTGAATTGTTATTATTTAGTTTAAAATTTTCCTGTGTTCTGGCGTAAACTTTGTGGTCAGGATGTCTTTTAGATATTCTCTTATTTCTTTTTCTGAGACAGACTTCTTTTTATATAATCCTGAAAGAGCATTGATGAATTGTTCTTATAAAAGACTCTAGAACAAGAACAACAGTTTTTAAAGGCAGAATTTGTGTTAAACTATTAAATGCATATTCTGAAATCATTAGTGTAATGAATCAAATTGAATACCAAACTTGTAAAATTAGGTTAACAAACCTTATTTTTAACTAATGAGGTCATGACTGTATTAGTCTTCCCTTCCCCAAACCAATAGATGAAAGTTTAGATTGGTAGTTTCCTTCCCCCATCTAGTAGTGTTTATGTATAAGTTTACTACTCTTTACCCATTTCGCATAGTCATAGTGATGGGGTATAGTTTCCCTTTCCCCTTCCAATTTTTAGTTATATTGTTTGTAGTTTTTAGAAAATGTAAATTAAAAAATCCCCTTTGGGGGAGCTAAAAATAATAATAATAAATTGTTCTTATATTTCTTTTTCTGCATATGTAATTTGATCTCCTTTCTTTACCATTATTACTCTTTTTTCTTTCCCCTTCCTAAGACAGTATACCAAGTATCTACCAGGTTTGCTCGCATGCTCAAAATGCCTTTTGTTTTAGAAATTTTAATCCTTTCTGTACCTCTTTGACTTCTAACATGCCTAATTGGTTTTTTAATTGTCTGATCTCTGCTAGTGTGTCTTTACTGGAGTTTTTTTACCATTACTACTAGCCTTGATAGTTAAACTCAACACCCATGGTTTGGGGGTGGGAAGAGGAGCAGCATGTGTATATTTCTGAACACAAGATACCTTCATGCCCTGCTTATAGGTTTCCCAAAAGCATAAGGCTAGTCATTGGTAGAAACAGCATGTGAGAACCTTTGGTCAGATTCTGAAATGTTCTTAATTCCTACACAGTGATTAAGGACAGCCACAAACTAGAATGTGAGACCCAAGGTTGAAAGTCAGTGTGTTAGGGCCAAAATACATGATACACCTGACACAAGTCAAGTCACAGGTGCCCAACCAATTCCCCAGTCAGACGTATGTTTGGTGAACTCAGGGGGGGGGGGGGAGCTTCCAGTGCCAGAGGCTTTTTGTCCCTTTTGAGAGCCAGTTTGGTGTAGTCGTTAAGTAAAAAGGTAAAGGTAAAGGTTCCCTTGCTCGAAAGCCAGTCGAATCCGACTCTAGGGTTGCGGTGCTCATCTCCGTTTCAAGGCCGAAGAGCCAGCGCTGTCTGAAGACGTTTCCGTGGTCATGTGGCCGGCATGACTAAACACCAAGGGGCACGGAACGCTGTTACCTTCCCACCGAAGTGGTACCTATTTATCTACTTGCAATTTCTTGCTTTCGAACTGCTAGGTTGGCAGGAACTGGAACTAGAGACAGGAGCTCACCCTGTCTTGCGGCACCCGGGTCTTGAACCGCTGAACTACTGACCTTCCACAGCCTGCAGTTCAGCGTCTTAACCACTTGAGCCACCGCACAGACTCTAATCTGGGAGAACGGAGTTTGATTCCCCACTCCTCTACTTGCACCTGATGGATGACCTTGGGCAAGCCATAGTTCTGTCAGAGCTGTTCTCTCAAGGACAGCTCTGAAAAGAGCTCTCAGCCCCACCTACCTCACAGTGTGTCTGTTGTGGGGAGGGGAAGGGAAAGGAGTTTGTAAGCTGCTCTGAGACTCTGAGTGAAGGGAGGGGTATAAATCCAATCTCTTCTCCTCTTCTTCTCTGGCTCCACACGCCCTAGGAAAGACACATATAGCCAAAAAAGGGGGGCAAAGGTGTTTCTGCTGGCTAAACAGTACAGGAAGGAACTTTCTCCCCTCAGAGCACTTCCTCATAGCATCAAGTGAATGAGTGCTGTTTAAAGCAAATTCCCCCAGCATATGTCTGACCATGCATTGGTTTGCACACCTGTGACTCAACTCATGTCATGTGCATTGTGTATTTTGGCCCTTAGCCACATTTGTACATAACAAATCATGTTTAATGAAATTCTTCCACTTTTCTAGCAAAGTTAGAAACAAAGTCCATCACAGATTTATGCCACCCCTCCTTCAAGGAACAACATACATGGTTTTCCACTCCTCCATTTTAGTCTCACAGCCTTGTGATATAGGTTAAGCTAAGAGACACTGGTAATTTGGGAGAGTCACCAAGCTTCATGACTGAGTAGGGATGGGAACCCACTGCTGCAACGCTTATATCACACTGGCTCAAGCTGAGGTCTTCCTATACATCCTTTCAGGGCAAGGCTTAAGCTCAGCAGCCAAAAGCACTTGCAATGTGTTTGTAACCTTAACCAGTGTTAAGGCAACAAATCATGGTTTGCTGTTTGCACCAGCCCTGAGGAAATGGCAATCTTTTAATTTTAGAGGAATTAAACTTCAACAGTTAATTTTAGAGACCATAAACTCTAGCAATTCACATATTTATAAAAGTAACTGTAGCCAAGATAAATATCAACCAGGATGGAGCATACAATAAGTTTAAAATGAATTTTTCTTCCACAGTGACACAGTCAGTCTTTGGAAATGCAATGCCACCAAAATGCAATAGTGCTGAACAATAAAATTAGATTCAAGGAACTAGGCAGGCAAAAGGAATGGCCACCCTACCTTTGTGAACAGACAGCTTCATCTGGTAAAAAAACTCAAAAAGACCATTCCACTGATCTATTGTTGCAGTAAGTCGTTTGAAAGCTAACAGCATAAAACCCAGCTTAAGAAGGTTTTAATTTTAGGATGTTCATGGACTTCAGGATCTAGATTCAAGCTTTTTCCAATGGGCACTTAAGCATTCATTTGCCTGGATCAAGCTTCTGTGGCATCACAACAGTCAATCGCAGCATCAAGATAGGCAAGGCAAGGAAAGAAAGAGACTGTGGAGGAGAAAGCAAAGAGCTACATGCAAAATTAGTTAGAAAGTAAGTTTGAGGACTTTTGTGGCTTGATGACTCTACAGACGCTTTGCAATTAACATATGATCAGCTTACTTCTCATCAGACTGGAGGTAGCTTTATAGCCAAGAACTAGAATACTATATGAATTGTACTGTCTGTGCTCCCAAAACTGACCACTGATAGAGGATTTAAAGGTTGTTTGACTCAGCAACATCTAGAGGTTGACAGGATTCCAGACGCAGAACAGTGGGGCCTTTTTATGTTAAGATCTCCCGTGAACTCCTTTCTACAAAGAAAATCAAACTCTTCCCCCCCACGTGGCTCAAATGTATTTGGGAAGTCCAGGGTCACTATGAAGCAAAGCCCAACAGATGGTTGTCTCGAGTGGGGCAGCAAGAATTTGGAGCCTGTTCAGTGCTGCCAGCAGATAGCAAGGGCCAGCTCCAAAGCGAGGTATTAATAGAACTGTGCCTCAGAGGCTGGAACAGTCACTCACATGCCTCAGAGCTTCTAAAACAAAGACTTGCTTCCAGGGGAAGCAGCACACAGATCATGCTGACCATATTAAGGTGTTGTAACCTATAACTGGTGGTACAGGGAGAACAAAGACAGCTGTAGAAGGCTCAGGTAAGCACAGCAATCCAGAGAAGAAACAAGATGTTCAAGACTGCAGGATACACAAATGGATTTGCTAAAATAGCATGAACAGTGGACAATTCAAGATTTAAGAGGAGGATGAAGGCCAACTCTCCCTCCCCCCAGCACAAAGAGGTAAGCGATTAACTCTGGTAAGTAACAAAGTGCTGTTTAGGGGCGGGAGTGTACAGAGCAATACCGACTGCCAATGTCAACTAGGCTGGTTTACACTGAACACTATTGCAGCCTCAGTAATTTATGCGATAGGTTTTGCAAACAAGGAAAGATTGATGAAGAATCCACTAATTCTTCAGATAAAAATGCAGTGAAAAGCTAAGCAAATGTATACAGGGAAAGGATATTCTTCCAGTTCTCTACAGATTCAGGCCATTGGATCAAAACAATTCAGTCATTTATTATACAGGACCTGAATTCAAAAACTGGATCATCACCTATAATGAACTGCCAACTTCTTCATGAGCCTGCTGCAACATCTGCCAGGCTTTATTCCGTTGGTACAGCCATCCAGTCCCTGAATGGACAGAATGTGATCAAGGCTAACTAGTCACTTTACTAAGAGTATATTCAACATATCTAGGGAAGCAATATAGATTGAAAAGCTCTCCAGCTCTGTGTGGACTTGTCAGATTTCCTCTTGCTTGAGTACTTCGTGTTAAGACAAGTTAGAAATTTAAATAAATAAGTTAACCCAAGCTTATCACATGTTGAACACAGGGAAACTGCTTTCCTGCTCTCCTTAAACCTTGGATTGTCTACAGTTCTCTAGAGACATGGGTCAGCTTGGTTCAAACAATTTACTGTCATTCTGCATATTCCCCTCATAGAATGCAGAAGACATTACACCCTAGAAGTGAACCTACCTAGCTCTAACAGAAAAACATTTTGCACCTGCCCATAAATAAGTTGGTAGAAAATTTGGCAGCTTACTAAACTGAAGGTCTAAGCCAAAATACACACAATAATTTTGGAGCACTCTTAACAACCTACTACCCCTCTTGTTGGAATCCCAGTTCGTGTATTTTGAGAGCTATATCTGTAGGTAGAAACAATATCTGCCTGAGGCTACAAAGAGCTAAAAAGTGACTGTCAATTCATATAATCTACCATATTCTCCTGAATCTATACACAGAAAATATGTTCCTGGCCACATGCGCATTCAGTTGAGGGAGGTGGAGAGATAAGTCCAGAAGTGACTGCACAAATTGGGGGCTTAATCCAAAGTGGTTGTGTCAAATGGTCCTTGGGCTGCGGCCAGAAGCTGGTTCTAGCTCTACACTGGACATGTGGCAACAAGTGACCTGATAGAGAGGCAGCAGTAGTACAACTGGCAAATAGAAAATAGAAGAACCAGCAGTTATTCTTACTTCATACACCACAGAAACTCTTATACACATGCATATGTGACTATTAAAAAAAAATTGAGAGAAAGGAGACTATTAGAAAAGGAAAAGGAAAATTAGGGCCTTTCCCCCTCCTCATCTTCACACACAACTGAAAACAGTGAAGGAATGTATTAACAGTATCCTTTAATCCTCATTGATTGGAAATATTAGCAACTTCAACCAGCGTCAGACTGATTCCCTGCTGTCTCTGACTCTCCAGTCCACTACAGCAGAAGGCATGTGGAAGTTCATGCCTGACAAAACAATTTTATCTGACAGTCTTGCCCCTAATCTAGTTTTGATCAAAGCCACATCATCACAAAACAGTGTGCTAATCTTCTTCAAATACTCAAGATACGGAAGGATGAGCAGAAGGTACTGGTAGTGACAATGGGCTGCAGATGAGGGGGAATCAGGCAAAACTGCACCTTCCCCCTCATGCATTAACAGAAACTTTTTGCACCACCACACTTTTCCCATTACCATCAGAAGGAAGTAATGGAGACAATTTTGCCCATTTCTTCCTCCTTAGCATAGATCTCTGTGCCTTGCAGTGTTCCCTCTAAGCTGAGTTAGAGTGAGCTAACTCAGTTTTTTATCCTTCAGCTCACACATTTTTGTCTGAGCCCAGGAAGAATAGCTCCAGAGCAAACTACTTTATGCAGTAGCCAAATTGCTCACTTACAACTTTAATGCCAGTAGCTCACAAAGTAGATTTTTTGCTCACAAGACTACACAGCATAGAGGAAGCATTGGTGCCTTGTGACATTTTGTCTACAAGTCTTCTTCGAACTCCCAATGCTGAGCTTTTGGATACCTTAAGGGACTGCTGGAGGGAGGGGGAAGATTAGTCATTGCTTGTACTTTTCACTCCCAGTTCATAGGATTCAAACCAAAATTACGTAGCAATGTTAGATCCCCACATCTGGGGATCATGACAGGGCTTACTGGGTAAAGGTATATCTTGGAAAAGCAAAGCAGCCCATAAAATTCACTGTCATATTATCTTCTTACAAAAGAAAAGAGAATCCAGCTCTTCCAAATTTTACCCTGAGCTCTACAGAAAATAGAACCCCCAACATCCATACATCAGTTTGGTACTATAATCCTATTTATTTGAACATTGTTAAGATAAGCATGCTTAAGGGTCATGCTCCAAAGACTTGGCAGTTAAATGTTTTCCTGCCTTTTAAAGGCAACTCTCCAGATACACAGAACTTCAGTAGTGTTTAACTATATCCTCCCAGATCACTCAGTAAGATTGGACATTCTCACCAACTCTGACAATGGACAGTATATCAATTTGAGATAAGACAAGTGATGACTTGAGTTATAATTTTTATCACCTGCACAGCTCTTTCTGCCTACATTGTTGAAAAGTGTGACTTTTTTCATAACAACTCCTTCTATAACTATCTGCTCTACTTGCAAGAGAAAAGGTCTTTTCTTAAAGGCTTGCTATCTATAACAAACAAGGAAAGGTGCAGAGCAAGAATGGAAGCTTTCTCGGCTTGCATCATTACCTACATCCTATGCTGGCCTTTGGGAAACTGATTAACTACCCTGCCCCCCCCCCCATGAGCAGGTGGTGGGAAGGATGAATATGTCAAATCAAAACAACTTTTTCCAGCATCAGTTCAAGACCTTCTTGTACTGTGTATCAAGTAAGATCAAAATGCACATATGCCCCAGATATAAGGTTTGCATGTGTGTACTTTCAGGCACTTCAAACTACACACACAGAAGCACAGTCTTTTCCTGACCACTATTCACACACAACAAACAGATATCTGCCAAATGATGACATACAGATACTTGATATATTTAGGCCCCTTTAACCTACTTTTCTCTGCTAAATGCAGGCTCAAGGAGGCTTACAATGCCAAAAAAGAAAAATAGCACACCAACAGTTCTACACAAAATTTATATACATTTACTAAACAAAAATACTGCTGTCAATAAACTAATCCACAAGGTGGGAACAGAGACAGAGCGGGTGATAATAGCTGACGGAAACAGAGTCTCTCCCCAGACAGGCAGGCACTCCTTTCTTTCCTTCCAGCAGGCACCTTCTGTTTGTGCTCCCAGGGGCTGGAGTGGAGAGGAAGAGCAGGCAGTCACAGTTCTGCCTTTGATGGAAACACTTCATACGTCATGGCTGTATTTGGAATCTTCAATAATCTAACCATGCACAAAAATATCTCCCATGATGCCGCCTGCAGAAGAAAGAAGGTTTGCATATGTTCCAGTATTAACGTACTGCTGCATATGTAACTAAGCTATTCCAATGTAACGTTATCATCAAAAATTACACAACCACTCACAACTGGTGTCTGCTGTTCATGAGACAAACAAGACTAGATGGATGAGAGAAACCTGGAAAATCTGACCACAGCAGTCAACACAGAACAATACACAGACTAATGATGGAGATGTGGAAATTAAGTTAGTGATGATCCTCCATCTTGGAAATGAAGAAGAAGCCAAAAGTGCCCAAAAGAAATATTCAGCACCTTTCTGACGGGTGCATAATTCAAACAAGAAAGGGGAATGTATGAAAATGCAATTAAAGATTAGCAGGTTTAACATAAAAATCTCCACCTTAGCAACAAGAGTTAAATATCTGTATTTTTAAAATCTGCCCCCCTCCCATGTAGAGAGAGTCTAGGTCAGGCAGCATTTAGTTTTTTCAGCAGACAAATAAAACAGGACAATTTAAAATTTTTATGACACAGAAGGCACACCCAAAAAAAGCTACACTGTCATCTCTGTAAACAACTACAGGTCTGGAGAAATATACTCAAAGAAGTTGTATCACCCCCCACTGGCAAGACTCTAAGTAGTACAGACAGCTAAATACACCGTGCCAGAAACTTAAGAGCTGTGATCTCTTTAGTTTACATATACGTGTAGAGATGGTCTAAGTCTGTAACAGGGCGGCGGCTGCTGCTGCTAAGTGACAAGCTAAGCCACTGAAGAAAAAAAAACATCCAGACCAAAATTAGAACAAGTATGTGTTAGGGTTTATTGAAAACTTATGGAGACAGTACCCTCTGGTGCTCACCTAAAACCATTACATCTGAAAGGACCAAGGAGCTATAGCTGCTACATGAAGCAGCAGAACAAAGTTTGAATCCAGTGGCACCTTTAAGACAAAGTTTTATTCAAGGTATAAGCTTTTGTGTGTCTCTTATCAAGCATGGTAGCAACAGTGCAGCATCCTATTCTCTGAGGTGGTGTGATTAGTTGTGCAGTATAAAGCGCACTGCAGGAGAAGCTGGCCCCAGGATCTGTGTGCAGCAGGGACTTCTCTCCCAACCACATGCAGATCCTGGGGCTGGCTTGGCTTCTCCTGCAGCTAATCCTGGCTGGGCTCGGTTCTCCTACAATCCAGTCACTTCTCCTACAGTTTAAACCAGGATGCAGAAGAAGCCAGCCCCCGGAACTGCTGCACCATTTGGAGCACACTGCTCCATGCGACACAGCCAATACTTGCTGGGCTTGCTTCTTCTGCAGTCTGGTTTAAAACGGATGGCAGGAGAAGCCAGCCTTAGGAGCTGCTGTGCCACGTGGAACACGTTGGTCTGTGCGGGACAGCCGATCCTGGCTGGACTCGCTTCTCCTACAGTTTAAACTGGGCTGCTGGAGAAGTGAGCCCCAGAAGCTCCTGTGATACGTGGAGCACACTGCTCCATGTGGCACAGCCAATCCTCGCTGGGCTCGCTTCTCCTGTCCCATCCTCCATGGTTTCCAATGGAGGGGAAAGAAGGCATTTTAAAAGGATCGCAGTCCCTTAAAATGTCTTCTGCAAACTGTGAGCCTGCAGGTGAACTCCGAAAGCATTTAAAGGGTTCTCAATCCCTTTAAATGTCTTCTCCAAACTAAGAGTTCACTCCGAAGGCAGTCCCAAAAAATCCTGAATATTTTCGGGATTTTTCAGGATCAGCCATTTCAGATAGCCAAATAAATACTGGCTATCTATATTAGGCTGGAAAAAAAATCTGGAAAATACCAGTAAGGTATTGGGGGTAGGGGTTTCCAGCTCGAATAGACTGAATGCACATCTCTGTTCATTATATTACAATCTACTATTCCAGTCCACTATTCCAAATAAGAAATAAAATAAAATAAAGAGGATGTATAGTCTTTCTGTGGGACTGCTGAGAATACAGATGTAAGGACTGAATGACGTTAGCATATGTAATGAGATAAGAAACCTATATCCCTCTTAAGTCCTGGGGATTCCATTGTTTTGAGAGTACTAATAAGTTGTAACTCACCAATTTCCCTTTCTAGTTGGTTCCTGAAATTCCTTTGCAATAAAACAGCTACCCTGAGGTCACCCATTGAATGTTCTGGAAGGGCTGAAGTGTTCTCCTACAAGTTTCTCAGTCTTGTGATTCTTGCTTTGGCATAGAGGTTTGACCTGTTTGCCCTACACTAAGAATTGAAAGAGACTGTTATTTAATGGCATGTTAGAAAATGAGGAAGTGAATGTGTCTGAGATAGTGTAGTTGATGTTGTTAGGTCTAGCGATTGCGTTGTCTGGGTTATGTGGCAGCAAAGTTGGCATCTGGTTTTATTGCAAGCTCTGGTACCAGTGTCCATGTTCAAATTAGATGTTGTATTGCTGTGGGTGAGGAGTTGTTTAAGAATGGGAGGCTGTCTGTGGGAAGAAAAGGTCTGCTCCCCAGTGCTTGAGAATGAGAACTGTCATTCAGTACAGGTTATAAGTCACTGATGACATGTTGAACTGTTTTGAGTTGAGAGCTGCGTGTGACTACTAGTGGTGTTCTGTTATTGTCTCTTTTGGGCCTGTCTTGTAACAGGCTTTCTCTGGGAATTGTTCTGGGTTTGTTAAGCTGTTTCTTTGACTTCATCACATGGGTATTTTAGTTCCAAAAAGTTTTGCTGTAGAACCCTCAGGCGAGAATCTCTGTAGGATTGGAACAGATGCGGCTGTAGTGTTGCGCCTGGCTGTAGACAATAGATTGTTTGGTATGTTTAGGATAGTAGGCGGATGCATGTAGATATGTTTGCTGATCAGTAGGTTTCCCAGTATAAGGTGGTGTCTATGCATCCATCATGTATTTGTACAGCGGCGTCCAGAAAATGTATTTCTTGCATAGATTGGTCCATGGTCAGGTTGATGGTGGAGTGAAAGTTGTTGGACACCTGGTGGAATTTGTCCAGAAGAATTTTATTTTGTTTCTTATTTGGAATAGTGGACTGGAATAGTAGATTGTAACATAATGGACAGCAGAATGTAATTGTCAGGTTCCCAGTCAAACCACTCTCCACACACACTTTCTTCAGTGAATGTTTTATTTAGAGATGTGAGATGCTATGGGTTCAAACGGTTTGTTAGGATTGATTTGCAAGGTGGGAAACTTAAGGTATAGTTACATCCCCAAATTCCATGCATTCAAGGTCAGCATTACTACCGTGGTTCTGAAAGATATACAACCACTATCTAGCCTGACACAGACTTTACTTCAAGGACATTTCTCATGTGAAAGATGTCTTGAGGCCTCGTAGAAGAGTTACCAAAGCTAGCCTCCTTAAATTACTACAGACACCCCCCCCCCCCGAATGCAATGGCAGCGAGGGCAGCAATAAGGAGGAGGAGGAGGAGGAGGAGGAGATTGGATTTATACCCCGCCCTTCACTTGGAGTCTCAGAGCGGTTTACAAACTCCTTTCCCTTTCCCTCCCCACAACAGACACCCTGTGAGGTGGGGGGGCTGAGAGAACTCTGACACAAACTGCTCTTTCAGGAACAGTTTTGCCAAAGCTTGTGACTGACCCAAGGTCACATCAGCAGGTGCAAGTGGAGGAGTGGGGAATCAAACACAGTTCTCCCAGATTAGAGTCCGCACACTTAACCACTACACCAAACTGGCTCTCATAAGGGAACAAAGGGCAAGCTAAACATATAACTGGGTGCGTGGAAAATAAGCAGGATACATCAGGCCAAAATGTAGCATGTAGAAATACAACAGGTACAGCTGGTTATATGCCCGAGTCTGACATACTGACCCCCTGAGCCCTCACCCCCCCCCCAGCTTGTGAGGATGGCAACGATGGAATTCCTTGATCAAACAAGCCTCCTTAATATGCTTGGCAAGGACCCATTCATTCTGTTCTGGCCCAAAGTCCTTGCACTTGACCAAGTACTGTAACTGGCCTCTTTTGACCCCGGAGTCAAGGATGGTTTCCACCACATGGTGGAGTTGCCCATCTATCAGAAGAGGAGGTGGAGCTGGTGGACGAGGAGTCCAGGGCAAGGGTCCAGGATCCCTTTTCAGGAGGCTGAAATGAAACACAGGGTGCAAAGAACAAAGCAGTTCTACCTCAACAGCAACTTTGTTTATTGCTGGAGAAACCTTAAAAGATCCTATGTATTTCCACCCATTTCTTCCTGGGTTGAAGTCCTTTAATATGTTTCATGGAAATGTATACAGAGTCCCCAGGAGCCAAGTCCCACTCCACACTGCGTTTGCCATTGGCATAGTGCTTATAATCCTCCTTAGCTTTATTTAAGGTCTTTTGTAATACATCCCAGTTCCTCGTCATAGTAGACCACAATATTTGTGGGTCCCCCTTAACCGGTTCATTTAAGTCCACAGTGGGGAGGGGAGCTCCCTCATAGCCATGCACCACCATAAAGGGGGACATTCCAATAGAGCTTTGAAGAGAATTATTGTAGCTATATTCTGTGAATGGTAAGAGCTGCACCCAATTATCCTGTTGGTGATTTACATAACATCTCAAGAACTGTTCAAGGATTTGGTTCGTGCACTCAGTTTGACCATCTGTCTCAGGGTGGTGGCTACTGCTAAGTCCCCATTCCACCCCCAGTAGCGCCATTAACTCCTTCCAAAACTCGGCAATGAACTGAGTTCTGCGGTCAGACACAATCTTCTTTGGTAAAGTATCCATCTTCTTTGGTAAAGTATCCAGCCGTATCACATGTTGTAAAAACATGGTAGCAAGTTTTTGGCAGTGGGGATTTGTTTACATGAAACAAAATAGGTTTGTTTGGAGAATAAATCGACTACTACCCGTATAACGGACTTCCCTTTCCTCTCGGGTAGATCGGTTATAAAGTCCATTGATATGACTGCCCATGGACGTTCGGGAGTTTCCAGCAGTTGGAGCTGACCAGGTACCTTTCCTCCCCTCTGCTTATTCATTAAACAGGTTTGGCATGTAGCCACGTATTTAGAAACATCTTTTCTCATTCCTGGCCACCAAAACTGTTGTTGTGCCAAAATGTCCTGATATTTTATTGTCATGGCTCTACCTTAAGACCTCCCCCCTCAACGCCTCAGGTACATACGTTTTATCGCCCTTGCACGAGCTCCCATTATCCCACTGGTGCAGCCCCTCCTTTTCCACAATCTCTAGTTGTGGGGGGTGAACGCTGTTTTGAGTTTCTCCCGCCAGTCACTTTGCTCCTCCCCCCTCCCCGCTTTTGCCTGGCTAAGTGTCATCACCGCCCCTCCCAACTGGGCAGGGAAGAACATAGTGTCTGTGACCTCATCACATTGACTGGCATGCTGTGGGAGGCGAGAGAAGGCGGCAGCAAGAAAGTTAGCCTTCCCTGGGAGGTACTTTATGGTGAAACGGAACTTAGAGAAAAACTCCGCCCACCAGACCTGCTTTGTGTTCAGGCAGCGGGTGTCCTCCAAGCCTCTAAGTTTTTATGATCTGTCCATACTTCAAACAGCACCCTTGCCCCTTCAAAACAATGTCGCCATGTAGTAAGTGCCAACTTCATGGCTGCAGCCTCCTTGTCCCAAACTGCCCAATTACGCTCAGCCCCTGAAAAAAAACTGAAAAACAGGCCAGAGGGTGCAAATTGCCATCCAAACCTCTTTGTAAAATCGCCCCCCCCCCATTGCTACGTCAGATGCATCCACCTGCACAATAAAACTTTTATTTTCATCTGGATGCTGGAGGATGGGCTCTGAGGTAAACAATTTTTTTCAAATCCTCAAATGCTTGGTGGCACTCAGGAGTCCATTGCACTTTACTCCCCCCCCCCCTTTTCACCTCAGGACCTTTCCCCTTTGTTTTTAGCAAGTCTGTTAGGGGTAACGAAACTTGGGCGAAGTTGGGGGTGAATGTGCGATAAAAATTGGTGAATTTTAGGAAGGACTGTAATTGCCTTCGTGTCTTGGGGGTTCCCACCCCACCACATCCTGCACCTTCTTTGGATCCATCCCCAAAACCTGTTGGGTGATGCGGTAACCTAAGAAGTCTATTTCAGTTTGATAAAACTTGCACTTAAGACAGTTTTGCGTAAAAGTGGTTGTCATAGAGGGTTGTTAGTACCTCTCACATGAGTTTCACATGTGAATCCATGTCTTGCGTGTACACTAACACGTCATCTAGATACACTACGACCCCCTTGAACAGGTGCTTGTGCAACACTTCATTGATCAAGATCATGAATACCCCCCAGGCCTCAGCCAATCCAAAAGGCATAACCAACTACTCGAACTGCCCCAGTGGGGTGTTGAATGCAGTCTTATGTTCGTCCCCCTCCCATATGCGCACTCTGAAGTAGGCGTCTCTTAGATCCAACTTTGTAAAGATTTTTCCCTTAGCCGCTTTGGCTAAAAGGTCTTTTATCAAGGGTAGGGGATATGCATTGGACATAGAAACAGCATTTAAGCCTCAATAGTCTGTGCATAACCTTAGTCCCCCATCCTCCTTCTTTTGGAACAGTACTGGGGCTGCAAAAGGGGAGGTGGCCAATCTGATAAAACCCTGCTCCAGGTTGTCAATGAAATGGCACAGTTCCTCTCTCTCGGAAGGGCTCACTGCATATAACTTTCCTTTTGGCATTTTATGCCCTGGTAAAATCTCTATAGCACAGTCAATCTTTTGATGAGGGGGTAATTCATCCGCTTCCCTCTCTACAAACACCTGCCCTAGATCTCTATATTTGGGCAGGATGGTGTTTAACTCTTCACGTGCCAAGCAAACCCTCTCGGGCTCAAGGCAGGGCTCCTCCCCCCATACTGGATTCCATTGATGCTCTTTACAATGGGGGGTCTAAAAAAAGTCAATGTCCCTTGGCTCCACTGTACATACGGGCCATGGGCTGCAAGCCAAGGGTTACCCAACACCATAGGGAACTGGGCAGTGGGGTGTACTATAAATGACCATTGTTCCCAATGTCCAGATACCCCCATGGGCAACTCAATAGTCTGATACTGACACGACTGCATGGTAGTCCCTTCCATCTGAGTGAAAACTACCGGCTCCTTTAACTTAATCACCCCAGATCCCAGTCCCGTAACTAAGGTAGGGCTTATTAGGTCTCGAGAACACCCAGAGACAATTAGAGCCCTCACCCGCACTTGGCTTCTGGCTTCAGGGTGCAAAATAGTAACAGTCACAAAAAACAAGGAGGTACAATCTCTCACTGATTTTCGCACCGGAGCATCATGGACCTGCTGGTTGGTGCCTTTCAAAGCAGGTCCTGGCCTTTTCCCTGCATCTGAGGCTTGTCTCCGTCGCTGGAGGAAGTCATCCCCGACAAGGGGAATTTTACAGCTTGCAGTGGTCTTGGGGACTTCAGTCTTTTCCCAGGCAGTTTTCCTTTCTTTTCCAGATAGTCTTCACGCCACTCCTCCCGCCTGTTGCGGTCTTTGGGTCAGGTCCAGGTACAATCGACTACAAAGTGGCCCAGGTTGCCACATCTCAGACACAGGCTTTCTTCAGGCGATGTTCTCGGTCTCCCCCAGTTGGGAATCCTCAGCCTCGCGCTCCTCTCACGCCCCCCCCAACGGATTGGGGTTTTATGATGGTACAGCTTCACCAGGTTGTGGCGATTCTCCGCTTCACACGCCACCTGTATCCACCCGGCCAAGGTAAGAGGGTTGTCTTGAACGCCAGGACGATGGTATTCAGACTAGCCCGGTAGAACTCTTGTCAGGACTTCTTCCGGCCATCCCAGGAGTTTGGTGGCGGTGGCCTTGAACTCATCTGAATATTCTTGTACTGAGCGGGTACCTTGGCGGATCCCTTGCAGTCGGGTCTCAGTCTTCTCCAACTCGAGGGGATCCTTGAACTGGTGTTGGAGAGCTTGCATGAAGGCATCGACATCTTTTATCTTTGGTGCCACCACATTGTACAGGCTGACCAACCAGTCTGCCACTCTATCTCACAGCCGGGAGCCCATGAAATCCACTCTCTGCTTGTCCGAGGCAAAGGTGTGCCCCCACTCCTGTAGCATCTTCCCCACCTGTATTGCGAAGAACGCCAGCTTGCTGGGGCTCCCATCGAAGGTCGCCTCCAGAGGAGAAGCAGGCTGCAGTGCGGCGAGACAGACACGCCTGAGCACGCCGGCAACTTCCGGGTTCGATTTAAAGGGTCTCACGATTCATCGGAGATCCCACCCACCCCCGGGAAAGGGGTGAGTGGGCTGCTAGAGGCTTGATCCGGTCCCTTGTGTTCACAGGGAGAACCAGGGATCACCTCCAATGCTGAATCCGAAGAAGAGCCCACCCGATGGGCAAAGCTGTCGCTTCCTGCACCAGGGGGGGTAGAAACGCCGCCGAACAAGCACTTGGACGTTCTGTGAGTAAGAATTCTATTTTGGGGCATACAGAGGGAGAACTGTTAAAACGTCAGACCTAAAAGTGTATAAAAGCTTAGGTGGGATTCCCCCCCCCCCCGGCATAAGCGGCCAACGAGAGGAGACAGACGGAGACAACTTTACTTTCACTTTCTACTACAGGGCGATGCTTGAAGAGGAATTAGCCTATCTAACGGTCTAATTCATAAAATTGATGGCTAACTTTACCTCTTGACTGTCTGTGGAGTTGATAGAGACCCCCTTGCAATGATCTCAATTTTTACCCCAACAGGGGCAGGGTGTATCAGGAAACCCTTTATAAATTTTTGGGGGTCAAATTGGGAGCTGTAATTATTAAAGATTCAATAACTGGGAATTAACAATCAGTTTGACTGAATATGGAGTTTGTAGAGACCCCCTTGCAACGATCTCAGTTTTTACCCCAACTGGGGCAGGGAGTGGAATATTAGGAAACCCTTTATAAAATGTTTGGGGTCCCAGAGAAATAAAATAAAAACAAGAAAACTGGTTGAAAAGTAAAACTGGGAACTGTTATTATCAAAGACTCAACAACAGGGAAGTAGCTGATTTAAAAACTGCCCTTCCTATAGACATTTTGACTTAAAAAGTGGATGAAGGGGAGAGGCAAGAACCTGACGTTGAAGTGAATACCTGTGGGTTATGCTTTAAAAACACTGCATTGGAGAAAACTTAAACAATTAGCTTGGCTATTAAAAACAGGATCTGGGCATATAGCCAGTGATTTTTGAATGTTCCAAAACAACCCTGGAGAGAAGAAAAACAATTATTTGAGTTAAAGGGGAAGAAAAATTTTGGGCATTCTGCCAAAACTGGGCAAATCGCTTTTAAGATGGCAGGCCAAGCTAGTCAAACCAAAATTAAAACACCAGTTTCCTCACCAGGAATCCCTGGGGCTGCTACCTCCAAATGTTCAGCCCCTGCGCAAAAAGAGATGCAGGCCCTGGTCCAGTTGACCATTCAAAATTCGATAAGCGAGGTGGTCGAACCAATCAAATCCACTATGGACGAGATTCGAAATTCTATTACCGAAGCAGTAGATCCCATTAAAAATGTGATGAAAGAAATAACTGAACAGTTCTCCACAAGTCTGCAAGAACTCCAGAAACAAATAACAGATAATACTCAGAACATTACTGGACTGAATACCATAACAGAAAAAATAGAAACCAAAACAAAAGAAATGAAGACCAAGATTAGAGATACAGACGAGAGACAGTCTACTTTGGAACAAGATATACCATTTACATTGGAGATACTATTATTGAACATTTTACTGAAAGATCTCAATAAAGATTATCACTATCTTATTGTATATTTAACTACTGCAGCCAGAATTTTATATGCAAAATATTGGAAGACAACTGAGACACCCACGAAACAAGAATATATAAACAAAGTGTTAGAGGCAGCTGAAATGGATAAATTGACTTTATTGATGAAAGGTCTCCTGGACTCTACATTCCAGAACCCCTGGACACGATTTTATAGCTGGTACAATAATTATGTTTAAGCAGATACAATTAATAGATGACTAACAAGACATAGTATATTTATATAATCCATCAGGATAGAATTGTAATGATATATACTCACATCATAGAAAATATTGTTTATATTTAGGCTCAAGTAAGGTATCAATTATGAAAATCTACTACCCCCATTAATGTTTTGTATGTATGTGTGTTTTACTGTATGTTTGATAAGTTTGTATTCTTTTGTGTAAAAAAACTTAATAAAATTCTGTCCTTAGGGATCCTTGAACTGGTGTCGGAGAGCTTTCATGAAGGCACCGACATCTTTTAGCTCTGGTGCCACCACATTGTACAGGCCGACGAACCAGTCTGCCACTCTATTTCACAGCCGGGGCCCGGGAGCCCATGAAATCCACTCTCTGCTTGTCCGAGGCAAAGGTGTGCCCCCACTCCTGTAGCATCTTCCGCACCTGTATTGCGAAGAACGCCAGCTTGCCAGCGCTCCCATTGAAGGTCGCCTCCAGAGCATCTTGGGGCCATTCACCCTCCATGCTGACTTTACGAGGAAGAGGAGCCAGCCGGGGAGGTGGTTCGGTCTCGTCCCCTTTCCCCTCTTCTTCCTCTTCTGAGGTTTCGGACACGTTCTTCTCCATCAGTTCCTTCACAAAAACCTGGGTAAATTCTTCACGAGATACTGTAAGCCTTCTTCTTCTTCTTCTTCTTCTTTTTTTTTTTTTTTGTAAGCCTTCTTTTAGCTCCTTCAGGTCAGAGCAGAAACTGGAATGAGTCTTGCTCATGGAGGAATCTTCCTTCCATTCCTCTCACATTCTGCACAGTTCAGGGTCGTCCTGGAAGGTGCGCAAAACACAGCACCGTTCGCACTCATTCCGTCCTCTGGCTCCCTGGAATCTGGGGTGACTCCCAACCAGGCGGGATTATTCCAACAATCGGGAGGCTGGAAAACAACTTGTTTCTTGGGGTGCGCACCTGTGCTCTTGGCTGCCTTCTTCTTCTGAGGGTCAGGCACCAGGTTCTTGGGTTCGGACCCGGTGCTAGTGCCTGCCCCGCCATCTCCATCGCCATTCCCCATTTCCTTGGAGTGGGAGCCGGGTAGGAGAATAAGGGAGCCCTAACAAACTGTCAGGCTTCTACTAATGCTGACCTTGAATGCATGGAATTTGGGGATGTAACTATACCTTAAGTTTCCCGCCTTGCAAATCAGTCCTAACAAAGCGTTTGAACCCATAGTATCTCACATCTCTAAATAAAACATTCACTGAAGAAAGTGTGTGTGGAGAATGATTTGTCTGGTGGTTCTGAAAGATATACAACCACTATCTAGCCTGACACAGACTTTACTTCAAGGACATTTCTCGTGTGAAAGATTTCTTGAAGCCTCGTAGAAGAGTTACCAAAGCTAGCCTCCCTAAATTACCACAGACACTCACTCCCCCTCCCCAGGAATGCAATGGCAGCGAGGGCAGTGATAAGGGAACAAAGGGCAAGCTAAACAGATAACTGGGCACGTGGGAAATAAACAGAATACATCAGGCCAGAATGTTGCATATAGAAATAGAACAGGTACAGCTGGTCATATGCATGAGTCAGACAGTAATTTAATTTGGAATGGTAGACTGGAATGTATTTCTCTGGTCTGGGGACAGAGGAGATACACTGTTTGTAAAACATGTTTTACAAACATATGTTGCCTGACTCAAAGAATAGGATGCTGTACTTTTGCCTCCGCACTTGAAAGGAGATGGATGGAGCATGATACCAGGGTCTCAGTTAATTACTCTCAGCTTTCCAATTAAGAAGAGTACATCTGTCCATCAATCTCCAATTATGATATATTTATTTCCTTCACTATGTCCCCCTCAAATTAAACACAAACAAATGGCAACCATATAAACTAAGCTTGTTACTCCAGTTAGGTCTTTGCATCTGTTAAACACCTTTATTATGCTGTATGCTAATTTGCTGCTCACCCCCTACATATATGTATGGATTAGTAACTTCCATTTCAATGTATCTGAATAAGTGTGCATGCACTTGAAAGCTTATACCTTGAATAAAACTTTGTTCGTCTTAAAGGTGCCAAATGTCAACCAAGCGGCTGTCTTGGGCTTGGTTGCCATGGAGATGTGAGGGGGGTGCGAACAAGTTTCTGGACTCTGTGCCGTTATCTATCTGATGTGTCATGTAACCTTGAGACCTGCACTGTCTTTGGTATTCTTTTTCCCCTGGGAATTTTAGGCCGTTGGGCTTGTAGCTTAGGTGTGATTGGCCAAGAGCCACAAATGCTTCATTTGATTGCAGTATAATTGCTTACTTCGTGCGCTTGGCCCCAGTTCTAACAGAAACGTTATGAGTCTGGATCCCATCAATGTCTCAATAAACTTTAATTCTTCTGAATGACTGTTATTGGGAATTGATTTCTCCAGGGGCTCTGATACCAATGGACTCAAACTTTATTCAACAAAATTAGGATATACATTAAGGGTACCTCTGAAACCAAATACAACACAAAAACAAGGTTTTGCCCAAAACTCTAAACCCAGCTTTTCTCCTCAAAATAATCAAACTGAGGTACTGGCTACATTAAACACTCAAAGCAAGATAAATGGTGGAGCTGGAGTGAAAATCTATCCTAACCCAAATCAGTGTTGTCAGATTGTTTCTCCATTAAACTCTAGGTAAAAGGCAGCCCTGCGCTAACAAACTTTCATCCCAGTGATATTTCCGAAGAGAAACTTGGGGGGGGGATCTAAATGTATTACAACATTCTTGTACAAACAAAAATGTTGCAAAATGTGTGTGTGACTGGCTGAATCTGCATGCCAAACATTTCCAAAGTAATATCAGTTCACACAAGGCTATGCCCAATTGATATTTCTTTTCAAAACATGAAGTCAAAATGCCATATGTGGTAAAGGTTTATTTAAAATTTGTCTACCCTGTAAATTAGTCTAGGGATAATGAGATAAGTTGGAAAATTTATCGTTCTCTCACAGCACAAATTTATTCTTTTTTAAATTATTTTTACACAAAGTAGACATTAACATATACAAACATAAAAATAGACATTAACACACACAAACACAAAGAATACATTAACTTATTAAAATGTAGACATTAACATATACAATCTCTCCTTATATATAATTGAGTAGTGGGGTGGCACTTTCTGAACATTCCACACGCTCCTAAATCAGTTGACTCCATGATGTGTCACTCAGAAGTTGTCTCTATCCACTGGCTGCATTGCCTGAGTCCCGCCCACAGAAGCAGCACCTGCCAAAACCATCAGCCATTGGCCCGTCAGCCGCCACTCAAGAGTATTCGCATGCTATTTGCCGGGTGCTGGGTCTGCTCCTCTTCTCCGCCCACTCCCACTTCAGCCACTGTTCCCTGACAGAATTACTGGTAAATGGCTGTCTCTCCCGACAAAGACACTTTTCCTGCTTGGCTCCTCTGTGGCTGTTGGTAGGCAACCAAGCTTGGTTCTGTCAGTAAAAAGACAAAGAAATGAAGCCCTTTCCAGGCCTTTGTGAGGAACTCATTGGGGCCAGGCCTGACTAGGGTTGCCAGCTCCAGGTTGGGAAATTCCTGGATATTCTGTGTCTAAGGAAGCCAGGGTTTGGGGAGGGAAGAGGCCTCAGCTGAACAGAATGCCATAGAGCCCACCTTCTCAGGAGAGGGAGAGATCTGGAGTTCAGTTGTGATACTTGGCAATCTTCAGGCTCCACTTGGAGGTTGGCTACCCTAGGCGTAGCAGTCAGCGCTTCAGAGCAGGGTCTGCTAGACCCAGGTTCTTGCTATGGCAGCTTACTGGGTGATTTTGGACCAGTCACAGACTTTCAGCCTAACCTATCTCACATCATTGTTGTGCAACTCAAAAGGGGGAGAGGAGAATGATGTAAGCTGCTTTGGTTCCCATTGCAGAGAAAGACTACTTTTCCTCCTGGGGAGACATTGCTGCCAATCTCCAGGTGAGGGCTGGAGATCACTCAGAATTACAACTGCTGTCCAGATGGCAAAGATCAGTTTCCCTGGAGAAAATGGTGAACTCAGTGTCCCCATGACAGCCAATGTGACGTAGCAGTCAGGGCTTCAGAGCAAGGTAGAGGCTGCAGGTGTGTGTGGAAGGGACAGACAGCTGAAGAGGGGCAGATAATGGCAGGTTGATGTTTGGCTGGAAAGAAGATAGAGTTGCCAACTCCAGGTTGGGAAATTCCTGGTGATTTTAGAGGGGGAGCCTGGAGAGGGTGGGGTTTGTGGAGGGGTGAGATGTCAGACAGGTACAATGCCATAAATTCCACCCTCCAAACCAGCCATTTCCTCCTGGGGAACCATTGTTGCCAATGTTCAGATGGGGGCTGGAGATCACTCAGACTTCCCTGTGCCCCTAGTGGCTGCAGCCAGAATTGCATTTTAAAAATAAAAGGAAAGTCCTTCAGCTGGATGCAGCTGGACACTGGCTTCAAGGGCCCTTCTTCAAGGGCCTTCCTCAAGCTGTGCCCAGGGTGGAGGACATCCCCCACCCTGCCCTTGGTACACCACTGTGTAAACATTCTCAGGAAACTTTGTTCCATCAAGTAATGTAAGAAACTGGCAATGAATTTTGAAGAAATTGATCTAAAAACCAAATGAAAGCAAAATATACCTAGATTTACAATCATAATTTTTGCTTATACCAAAGACATGGTGATTTAATTTCCTCTCAAGACACTTTGAAGTCTCAGGTAGCCCACAAGTTCTTTAAAGTTCATACAGTAGCTCTCTTATAAACTGAAAAGTCATACAGTAATTTCTCATGGGCTGCTTCATACATTACAATTGACTGCATAGTGATTAGAGGAAAGCATGGGTGTGCAGCACACAAAGTTCCGTTCTGTCAGTATATGGAGTGTGCAGCTAGACATTCATGTTGCACTTCATGTCACAACATGCATGCTATTACTAATCCCATGTAGGGAAGTGTAATGTATGAAATAGGATCCATAAATACAGCAAGACATAGTTGAAAATAGGCAGGCACTAGTCAACTGATTTTCAATCCAGCCTTTTTCTTCTCTGCCAGTTTTAGCAATTTAAATAAACTTATTTTAGAAGCAGGATATCAATATTATAAAATGCAGATATGTCAGACAACAGGAAATGTTAACTCTAGAACCAAGATTTATTTATTTTTACATTATTTATAGCCTGCCTTTCTCACTGAGACTCAAGGCGGATTACACAGTGTCAGTCAACAGCATCAACATGATGGGGCATTCAATAAGCAATGCAATAGGACTGGATTACAGAAACCTGAGACCAACCAGAAATCTGAAACAGCTGAATCAAAGCATAAGTATTAACATAACATGTTAAACAGTGCAGAAATTACACAGTAGGATCATACAAAGAGCAACAGATAGTACCACCTACTAACTGAGCAGAATTGAGTTTTCAGCTGCCTGACCTTCAAAGAAATAGGGACAGTATCTTTCTCCAAGGCTTGATACACGATTCACCAAACAGTAACAAAGGGCACTGCTGAGCACTAACAATCTGACTAGGCCCATATTCTGAGACAGCTTCAAATATGAGAGCCAGTCATATGACACCCTTGATTGGAGGGCTCTGTTTTCAGTTGTTCTTGCAAGCAGCCATGGGAGATGGAGTTTGAATAAAGAGTGACAAACCACAAACCCCATTTTCATAATCAAAACTGCAAACCCACACAAAACTGGTTGTTAGCCTCACAGAGGGGGGGGGGAATGCAGGAGTGTGAAGAAGTCTGGTTTGGCTACAGTCGCTACACACTGGGCTAACATGAACACAATGTAATTTTTGAAAATACATCCTTAGATAGGCAACCAGATCCTTAAAAAGCAATTCCCATTCACAAGAACCATATAATCTCAGTAGCACTGTGAACTCTTACCGAACACAAGCATATAACAGGTACATATTTAGGATTCAACATTTGCAGCGCACTCCTAAACAGAATTATACTAATCTAAGACCACTGTAATAGAAGGGCTTAGAAGAATGTAACTGATTACTTCACTGTTAATTGAGCTTATACTTGTTTATTTACTTCACTTACATCCAGCTTTTCTCCTCAATGGGGACCCAAATTGGCTTACATTGTCCTCCCCTCCATTTTATCCTCACAAATACCCTGTGAGACACGTTAGCCTGAGACGCGTGACAAGACCAAGGTCATCCAGCAGGAGCAGAGATTTGAACCTGAGTCTTCCAGATCCTAGTCCAACATTATAACCACTACACCACGCTGGCAGAAGTGATGTGCTCCTGAAGCTAAAGAGAATCACAGGAAAAGTAAACTGGCTGACATAAGGCAACAGGAATAAGATATCTGGTGTCACATATGGCACGTGTATTCTAACTGATGGAACCCGAAGCTACTTGCTTTCTCTTTCAATATATGGAAGCACCAATATGGAGAAACAAGCCAGCTTTTTGAGGACTGTATAATAGTTGCATGAAAACGATGGAGTTAATTCCACTTTGTGAGCTTGTACTTGGATCTGGGCCTCTGAATATCACCACAGAAGGATTGGGCAAAACCAATAATGTGGTAACTGAGGTTAAGATTGCACATCTGAGTTACAGAGCTGGAGCCCTCCACTGTGGATCTTACCACAGAGCTGAATCTTAGTACTGTGTTCCAAAATCAGCCATATATTCCTCCAATACAAAGCACCTTCTGCTAATGCAAGGGACTTATGTGGAAGAATACATGGGTTCCAATCCATAATCTATACCATGAGGCTACCCAACTCCATTGCAAACCCTCAGAAAACAACATACGGATACCCACCTGTCATGATCTGGGCTGTGCCACCAGAGGCCTACTAGGCCCAAGGAGCCTGGCTAGCAGTAGGTGAGGATGGGCCTACAACTCCCAGAAGCCCCTGAGAGGTTTTGGAGCCAAAATGGACCAACAGGAAAAGAGGAGGGCTGGGAATAAAAATTCTGGAGCAGCAGGAAGAGCTGTTCTTTCTTCCAGAGGGCAGAGCCAGAGGAAAGGCTGCTGCAGGAGAAAAACCCTCATCCTGAGGGAGGGGTGAGTAGTGTAAGGCCACTTGAGATATTGAGCTAGGGAAAGTATATTTAGATGCGTTAGGGCATTTGATTTATTTTATTTTCACCCACTTACTGTTATTATTCTGCACCTTGTTGTTTGACCCCTTATAAAATAAACCTTTTTCTTGTTTCACTCTGCCTGGTCCTCACGCCTATTATTCAGCCAAAAGGGAGGTCTGAAGGTCTTGGGAGGATACTCTGGGCCTTCTCAAGGGAACCTAAATCCAGAGTGTTGGCAGCGTCAGGTGACACCTCACCTGAGTCGTGACATGGTGGCTGTAGCGGTGGGATGAACTAATTTTGGACCCTGGTGAGGCAGAGTGCCATTTGGCCTTGGCAGAGAGAAAAAAAATATTATTATTTTGCTTTTGGGCTTAAGGAAGCTCCATTGTCTGAAGGTGCCTGTAAGACCAAGTAAGGGTCTGGTAAGGTGTGGTGAAAAGGTTTTCTTTATGTTCTAGCTGTTGGGTCAACTGGATACTGAGGCAGAATTAGTGCATGTTCCTCCGATCTGGGAAAGAAAAATCAGAGGACACGCCTGTTGCTAGACGCAAGACCCGAGTAGGGGCTGCAGGTCTCATGTCAATGAAAGACACATCAGAGAAAGCAATGGCATCCCTGAGTGAAGAGACCTTATTGTCTCTTGCCTTTGGCAATTTCCCACTTAAACCAGAAAAATAGGAGATCCGGCAAGATGGCGCTGCGTCCGGTCGGGTCTCGGACTGGTTCCGAGCCGACCAGCTCCCCTTCGCCCCTTTTGGAGCCCACCGTTTGAGCGGATGAGCTCTGCTTCCCTTCTTGGAGGGAGGGGAAGTTGCAGGGGGCTCGGCTGGCCCCTCCCGTCGACTGCGAATCACGGGGGGTGAAGCCGGCTTGCCTCGAAGCAGGGACGAAGAACGGGAAGAACACGGTCTCCCGTGTCTCAAGCAGCGACCTGCCTTTTAAAAGTACTTTATGTTAAGACAAAGGCACCTCATATAAACAATACTCTACGGCGTACTCCGTGCAAGAAGTGAAGACTTGGAGCTGAAAATCCCCCCCTCCTCCGACATCCTCAACTATATGGAGATAGCGGCTGCGGAAAGAGAGAGGAACAACACACGAAGCGAAACGGGGGTAAGATTACATAGAAACCTGATTTTAAAAACCTACCAATCTAATTAAGAACTGTTGATAACCTAATCAAGAACGGCCGATAACTATGAAAAAGAACTTTGTGGGCTTTGAGGTCGACTACTTAAAAAGCTTTATGGACTATTA
>NW_015171569.1:127548-139640 GCF_001447785.1 Gekko japonicus | reverse complement strand
TGAATGCTGAAATATTATTACAGGCAACTGTGAGTATATGGGATAGAGCACACTGCTGAAATTAGGAAGCAGAAGAATTTAGAAGATAATTTGTAAAAAAGTAAAATCCCACTGAATAAGAGGGAAGGAGGAAAACTGCTCTTTGTGGTGTTGTAGTAAGTAAAGAAATTTGGTAAGGTAAACCTATAAATAAATAAAAATTAAAATCTGGACTTTGTAACATAAGGATATTATATAGTCACTGAAGTAAAATGGCCAAACTTTTTGATTCTTTGGTTGTTAATTACAGGTGGAAATGAGAGGAGTAACCATTAATAGCCGTGGGAAGTAAATGGGCGGATACTGTAGAAAAGAAGCTACATTAATGGATTTATCAAAATTAATGGTGATGATTGAAGCAAAAATAGCAATAAAATTCAGGCAAGGTGTTTTTTTTAAAAAAAAAAATTGCTGTTGACTGAGTGCTTGGAAAACTGAAACCTGAAAAGTTTTTTTAGTTATGTAAAGGATATTGGAGGCGTGAGTAGAAATCTCTTTAGAGTACTGATAGTTACTATAAAATTATGTAGAGGTACCAAAATTATGTATAACAATATATTTGTTTTTTGTTTGTGGTTATTATGTTTATTTTGTCTGTTTGTGATTTGTAATACGTATGCTCTACTGACGGTGAGTCAATGGGGGTGTTTGTCTTGGTATAGTGTTAAAAATCAATATAAAAAAAAATTATTAAAAAAAAAAAGAGAAAGCAATGGCATCCCTGAGTGAAGAGACCTTATTGTCTCCAGCTGCAACTTAAGCAGGCCGAGATTGAGTTAGTAAGAGCAAGGCTGCAGAAAGAGGAGACTGCAGCTAAAATGGAAATGGAATTAGAGCGAGAGAGAATTAGGCTGGCGCATGAGTTGGAGATGGCTAAGATGGAAAAGGGCCAACCTCTTACAGATGCCACGGTGAAAGAGGACCGTAGGAAGTACCTCTGGTTCAAGGAAGGAGAAGACATCGAGGCCTTCCTGCAGAACTTTGAACAAGTCTGTACTGATTACAAGGATCCCCCAGAATTGTATATGGAAAAGCTGAGACCGCAGTTGAGTGGTGTCCTAGCTTCAGTGTCTGGGCAGATGGAAGGTGAAGAGAGAACAGACTACTAGCTGTTTAAACAGAGAGTGAGAGAGAGGGTGCGGTTCACCAAGGAAGGGGCCCGAAAGCACTTCAGAGAGATCAGACTTGCTAAGAGTCCTACCCAGAATTAGTACACAGACTGGGAAAAGCCTATGATGTGGGTGGAGGCCGCTGATGCCAAGACCCTGGCTGACGTCGAGGCCCTGATGTGTATTGACCGGTTCCTGACTCTTCTTCCTGAGTACATTAGGTGCTCCCTGGTGGACAAGAGCCCTTCTACCCTTCAAGAAGCAGGACAATGGGCACGAGACTTCCGGTACGGCGCGGCGTACGGGCGGGGAGCGGCGAGCTCCGCACCGCCCGAACCTCTTGCGGTTTCAACTGAGTCCCCCGAGTTTCGGGGGAACTTGGCCAGCCCTCCTGGAGAGAGAGCTGGGGCAGGGGTGTCTTTTTTGGCCCTCCCCGTTCTCCGGCACGCGGGGAGGTGCCCAAGAATAAGCCCAGAAGCAGGACCACTTGATGGAACGAGCATGGCGTCCACCATGTTTCGCCTAGCTGCAGCCACTCGGACTTTGTTTTTAACTTGGGGCACAACTAAACAACAAGACAACACAGCAACATGAAGATAAAAAGAAAGATGTGAGTAAAACTGAAAGGGAATTATGAGGAACCCCCAAAAAAGAAAAGGTCCAAACGGGAGAGAGAGCAGCCGCGTAAATTAAAAGGACTCCAATATTGCTATTGCTGCATAAGGGGGAAAGAAGAAAAAACCCTTTGTTGATTTCCCAGCGGCTACAGTGGACTAGTTTATAGGGACAAGGATTTAAAAAGAAAAAATTTGAACAGTTTGTGTAACGAGTATTAAGGCTGAGAACTTGAGCAGCCTGGCTGGAAGAGCAGTTAGAATGGCGGAGAAAATGGAAACTGAGAAGGAGGAAGATGGAATTATTGTGGTGCGCGGATTAAACAAGGAACAGTTTCTTGAAAGTTTGAAAGAGACAATTAAAAAGGGCTGTGAAGAGGCGTGTGTTAAAATATTGAAAAACGTAAAGGACAGTCGGAGAGAAAACGGAAAGGCTGAGGAACGGGAACAAGCCAGCCTGAAAGTGACCACAGGTGATCCTCATAAGGAGAGCTATATTGAGCGAACTGAAGAAGCACCGGGAACTACACAGGACGAGGAACTTTTGGCAAAAGAGACAGAAAGAGTCAAAAAAGAAAAGCAATATGTCTTAAATCTGGACTATCTAACCATAATAAACGACAACCGAGGAGTGACAGGGGAAAAGACAGGAAGATCCAAAGGAAGAAGCGTCGAATTTGGAAGTCTAAAGAGGACAATAAAAGAAGAAAAGCAGAATGGTTGAAAGAGAGACAAGATAGGTGGGGAAGGCAAGGAAGGTTTAGAGAAAGAAGGCGAGTAGATATGCTTTGGCAGAAAAATAGATCCTTGATGTTCAAGAGGAAGCATAAACTGTACAGAAAGAGAGGAAAATAGATGTTTTACTGAATACTTGATAAGATGGAAAAATGACCCAAATTGCATTAAACTGTCTGTATTATTTTTTTCCTTATTAATGTTGGTTTTGGGGATGGTATAAACTGTCTGTATTATTTTTTCTTATTAAGGTTGTTATGGGTGGCTATTGTTTTTCTTTCAGATACCACAATGAGTTTATGAAATTAACAAGAAAAAATATATATTAAGGGGAACTTCTGGTGGGGAGGTAAATGGGGAAAAAAAGAAACTCAATTTAGAGAGTAATATTATTTTTACTGACCAATTACTTAGTAGTAATATCTAGTTGCCTGCTGACTCTATACTTGAATAGATGGTTCTAAGTAAGCTATAAAACGAGTCTAAAAATTCTGAGTGACTGTTCTGGCATTTACCTAGTTGGCAAATCTGTGCTTTCAGGTATGTTGCCAAGAAAGTTATGAAATAAATGGCCGGGGTGTTAGTATAGTTTTAACATGCATAGGCTGAGTGTACAATATTGAGACTACAACCTGGTGGGCCAGATCAGAGGATTGCAGGTCTGAACTAAATGGAACCTCTTTCACATACTAGAAGTATTGAGTTCAAATAGATAAGACTTAATATTGTTGTAAAATGATGATTAGGTAAAATATAGCCAGCTACTCAATATTGGGTAAGATAATGAGAAGGAAAACTATAATATCCTAATGTGTGCTATAACATTATACTGTCAACCTGAAATGGAAATCCAATTAAGGCAATGTATGTACCCCGAAGAAAATCAAAATTAATGGTAATGCTCAAATTAATGAGGAGAAAGTAGAGAAGTGATATCTATTTATTTTGTATGAATTGCTAACCGTTTTGAGTTGCCGCAAAATGGGAAAGTGTCCTGCTTTACGTTGTATGCGTTATGTTGTATGTGGGTGTGTGGGTGGTGGTATGTAGGTGATGTTATGTTTTATTGTGGAAAATAATAAAAAAAAATATTAAAAAAAGAAGAAGAAGCAGGACAATGGGCGGAGCGACTGGCTGAAGCCTACGGAGGGCAGAGGTACCGCACTAATCTGGACTGGCATAAGAGGGAGTTCCCTAAGTCCTCTCCCCAACCCAGAAAGCAGCCAGAAGTAAAGGGACCGCCATCCCAGGAGCAGCAACCTGTATCCTTGAGTGTTGGGGTGAAGTCACCAACAGCGGAGAGGAAAGCACCCAGGTGTTTTTCATGCAACGAGTTGGGACACCTTAGAAAGCAGTGCCCTAAGGCATGTACCCCCTCATACCACATGATTCCAGTGGGCCCCCACCCCACTCCTCCGGAATTCACTTCAGAATGGATTCCTCGGCACCACCATATGGAAGTCACTGTGGACGGGTGTAGTGTTGCAGCCTGGCGAGACCAGTGTTCCCTCTAAGCTGAGTTAGTGTGAGCTAGCTCACAGTTTTTTAGCCTCCAGCTCATACATTTTTGTCTTAGCTCAGGAAGGATGGCTCCAGAGCAAACTACTTTATGCAGTAGCCAAATCATGAGCTCACAACTTTAATGCCAGTAGCTCACAAAGTAGGATTTTTGCTCACAAGACTCCATAGCTTAGAGGGAACATTGGGCGAGACACTGGCTCCCTGTTGACCACCGTCCACCGCTCTCTTGTGGCTCCTAAATACCTCATCCCAAGTGAAGAAAGATGGGTGCGGCGCCTGCAGGATGCCAAAGAGATTGCCCCTTTGAATACCTATAGAATACGAAGGCTGGAGTGGATCGTGGAAGGTAGCTGTGCCCTGTTTGTGGGGGAAGATTTAGCAGAGCAGATGACTGTGGAACCCAGAGTCCATGAACCTGAGATGGCAGAAAAGGAGGCCAATCCAGAGTTCTTACAGGACTTTGAAGATATTCCTGAGCAACCCAGCCGGCAAATTGATGTCTACCAGCAGTTCTTAAATGAATTTAAAAATGTTCCTGAGGAACCCAGCCGGAAAACAGATGTCTGCATAGGGGTGGTAACCAATGTTCCCTCTAAGCTGAGTTAGTGTGAGCTAGCTCACAGTTTTTTAGCCTCCGGCTCACGCATTTTTGTCTTAGCTCAGGAAGGATGGCTCCAGAGCAAACTAATTTATGCAGTAGCCAAACTGCTTGCTCACAACTTTAATGCCAGTAGCTCACAAAGTAGAATTTTTGCTCACAAGACTCCACAGCTTAGATGGAACCTTGGTGGTAACCCGTCATCAGTCTTAGAAGCAGCAGCAAGGTGAGCACACCCCGGCAACTTCTCCAGACCCTGTTGCAGAGCCAATGGTGGTATAGTCTCCTCCAGTGACTCTGACTGCATTCCAGAAGGATCAAGAAGAGGATGCCAGCATGGAAGAAGTCCGTATCAACTTTGATTCCATGATCCCATCTAGTTTGGATGACTTTCCACGCAACTATGCTGCTCAAACCAGTGAACAACAGTATCAGCAACTAGAACCTAACACTACTGGGAAAACTGAAGAGATGGCATTTCCACAGCCCTTGGAAAGTAGTTCCACAGCTGGAGCAGAAAAGCCAAGAGTTGTGAAGCCACCTGAAGAGAAAGCGGCTGACTTCAGTAAATGGCCATCAGAGTGGAGGACAAGAAAGCCAGTTGTTCCTCAAGACTGAGTTTGCAGTGCCAGTACAACATTCCATTAGTTCATCATGAAAGTCAACCTGACACCAACAGGAGAAGAGAATTTGATGAAGACTCTTCAGGGAGCTCTGGGAGCATGCCAGATTTCGTGGATCCTACTACTATCACCAAAACATTCAAACCAGAAACAGGCAGTGATCTTTCTGTGTTTGAAGCTTTGAAAAACACCATTTATTCTGAAGTAGCTACATTGATATCTCAAAATGTCCTAATTGAGCTTTTTCATGAACTTCATGGCCTAAATTCAGACTATTTGAGACAAAGAGCACTGTATAGGTTACAGGATATAGTAACCAGGCAAAGCCAACACAAAAGCAGAATGTCCTAAACCTCTGAACTCAAAGGCGGGGTTCAGACCCAGTTTAGAACTTACTCCCAGCAAAAGCCTTCCTACTACTGATGATGAGACATTAGAGAAGAGTTCTGACCCCGGAGGACCTGCAATGCATTAACCTAACGTTGTGTTCTCTTTAATGTACTGTTTTACTGTTTATTATTGTTTTTATATTGAGTGAGTTGAAAGGGCAAAGCACAGCCCAAATCTTGTGTGCAGACCGCATCAATGGGGATCCAGGAAAGGACCCCATGATTTGGTCTGGTGGGGGGTGTCATGATCTGGGCTATGCCACCAGAGGCCTACTAGGCCCAAGGAGCCTGGCTAGCAGTAGGTGAGGATGGGCCTACAACTCCCAGAAGCCCCTGAGAGGTTTTGGAGCCAAAATGGACCAATCGGAAAAGAGGAGGGCTGGGAATAAAAGTTCTGGAGCAGCAGAAAGAGCTGTTCTTTCTTCCAGAGTGCAGAGCCAGAAGAAAGGCTGCTGCAGGGGAAAAACCCTCATCCTGAGGGAGGGGTGAGTAGTATAAGGCCACTTGAGATATTGAGCTAGGGAAAGTATATTTAGACGCATTAGGGCATTTGATTTAATTTATTTTCACCCACTTACTGTTATTATTCTGCACCTTGTTGTTTGACCTCCTATAAAATAAACCTTTGTCTTGTTCCACTCTGCCTGGTCCTCACGCCTATTATTCGGCCAAAAGGGAGGCCTGAAGGTCTTGGGAGGATACTCTGGGCCTTCTCAAGGGAACCTAAATCCAGAGTGGTGGCAGCGTCAGGTGACACCCGACCTGAGTCGTGACACCACCTCATTTCACTATACTAACTACTCACCTCACCAAAAGAACAAAAAGAACCTTTCGCAAACTTGCATCAGAGTAAGGTATCACACAGTGATCTACAAGCAATGTGACTATCCTGATCATAACCTACAGTAAGTAGCATTTGACCACTACTCCCTCTCTCCTCATCCCAAATTCTTATGGATACCCCCTGAAAACTCATGAGCAGGATCAGGCATCTGTATGGTTTTGAGAATACTACGGAAGATGGAATGGTCCCTTGAGAAACAAAATCCTGGGCTTTTAATAGCAGCAAGTTTCTAACCTTCTAATCTGTTATGTTCAACACTTAGACCCACTGTCATTTCTAAGTGGGATTCTGGTACTTAGAAAAATATTTTGAATGTATCTATTCCTCATGTTCTAGAAATTGCACCTTCTGTGAAAACAAACACTGAAAGAAAACAGAGAAACACATCCAACGAACACAAACTAGTCGGCCAAACTAAAGCTACAGAATGTATTCCATACATTGTAGTCTGAAGCACTCATTTCAAACCTCCTACTTTGGGCTACTCACTCTCTCTCAGCTTAACCTACCTCAGAGAGTTGCTGTGAAAATATAATGCAGAAGAGAACCATGTAAAGCTGTCCTGAGCTCCTTGGAGGCAAGACAAGATAAACATATGATTACTAATCTTAAAGTGACATTCTGCAAGCCAAGATACCTACAGGATGGGCACATGCATATTCTTCTCACTGAGGGCACAATACTATGGGAATCAGTTTGTGTATACACAGGGAAAAAAGCCTACAGAATTTTCATCAGTATAGGCCAGGTATCTCAGGGAGGACAAGTGATGTCTTCACTGCAACATTATCCTCAAGCACAGCTTTACTCAAGACTGAATAGCAACTATTCACTTACATGTGATAATATTAAAAGAAGAGGGAAGCACATGAGAATACTAAGGCTTCTGGTAGAAACCTGTTCCTTGCTGATCCTAGCTGCTGAATATTAAGTCTGCTCCGGTATGCATAATCCCATCCCAGATGCTGTTGTTCGATCACAGTATTGTGTGACAGCAGGTTGGGAACTAACTTGTATGTATGATTTTCTCTGCTCTCTAAACTTCCAACACAGAAGATATACTTCTTGAAATTGAATGCTAGACAACACTAGTTGAAATGGGTTTAAGAGCAATGTAAGCAGCTATTAAGTTAATAGAGTCTTCAGTGCCAGGCATAAACAAGCACATCAGGATGGACAAGATTTCTACATCTATACCAGCCTGAAGCAACCTTTGTTCCTCCCTATTCTATGTGCCAGTAGATAACAGCAATGGCTGTTGTGAAAGCAGAAGCACCATACCTTCTGACTAGAACACCCATGGGCTAATCTTCCATACTGGTAAACCAGGCTGAAATCAAAACGCTTTAACTTTTGAACAAGAATAAAATGATAATACAAGGCAAACATCAAAGTTATCTGTGCTATAACTAGATCTGCCGTTGTTGCTAACCAGGAAGCAGGGCAAAGCCACTTCATCTGTTGGACTGGAAAAAGCAATCCAGAATTAACTCTGGAAATGCCTGCTTCATTCAAGACATTTATTCCAGATAAAGATTTCAGAGAGACATACTAAATAATATCCTGTTTAAAATTCAGATGGGAGCATTTGCTACACAGAATGCTTCAGAAACTGCTGAGCTGGCCAAGTAAGCAGTGCATATAACCAATCTTAGTAGTGCTGCACTGCTAGGCATATATCCATTTACAAGACAGGTGCAAAAGCTGCTCTGACCTCATGGCTGAAGAGACAGACTTAGCTGCTCAGATCATTCTCCAAGCTGCTGTAGAGCATTTGCTTGCTTGCCTCAGACTTCATTTCAGAAATACTTGGTACTTTCAGACAGCTTAAGACAAAAAATCAAATTCATGATTCTCCACATTATCTAACACTTTATGATTTTATAATTACTAAGCCTAGAATAATCCAGCTGTTTCCTGGACAGGAGCTGAGAATGGAGGATTAACCATCCACTTACAGGAATACGTGGGTGTTTTACATTCATGCCATGTTTAAAAAAGCCTTGACCCATACTCCTACTTTCAGATTCATACTCCTACTTTCAGAGATCTTTTCCCACATTGACTTAGCTGCTTGAGCGATCACAGCATGTCACAGAGGACTCCAGAGCATGTTCTAAGCATGTGCACTGTTCATCTGGACTGGGCATGTCAAGACTCACAATTACGCCACATGAGTACAACCTAAAAACATACTCAACATTCTCCTGCAGTTGCATGCTTCGTATGAAGTTTGACAGAGCTGAGAAAGCTGTACCTCAGGACAGCTTGTTTGTCATTATGAAAGGAATCAAGCTTGTTTTTTATACCCGCTTTCCTGTTGCCTTAAATTACACCATCATGTAGTTGCAATACAAGCACCATGACACTGTTTTATATATTGTGCCTGAAACATTTGTAAATAATCTGCATAGGTAATCTATAATCTAGATCTATATTTCCATATAATCTATATAGGTACTTCCAAACCAGGGCAAAGTTCAACAGCCAGTCTCCAAAATGTAATCGACCAAACATACAAAAGCAACCTTAAAGAATATAAACAAAATCTGTTTTTTGCAAAAATATTTATAATGATATAAAATAAGCCATCATAGAAAGTGCAAATAACATACAAAATGCATATTGAAAGACATACAATTACATGCGGGACATAAACACTGCTGCATACAATCTTAAAGGGACCCAGCCAACGATCTTCTTTATGCTGTAAGAACAGGAAAAGAATTCTCTTTAACAGCTGAAGATAAGTCCCTCAGAGCATGAAGACGTCAAGGTTAGTACTATATAACAGGCCTGTTTCAAACTGTTATCAAGCTGTTAGTCTTCATAAAGCTTGTGGGACTTCCACTAATAATAAGAATGAAAATACAAGGTGCATAATTGCTAGAACAGCTGCAATAGAAAATGTTTTAAAACAAAATCAGAAAAGAGTTTAAGTTTCCAAGAATTCACAAGCACATGGCGGCAAGCATGCCTAATGAAAAGCTTGAGATAGCCGCGTGATAACTTAACTTATATCACTATAAATATTTTTGCAAAAAACAGATTTTGTTAATTTATTTTTATTTTATTTATTTTATATTTATACCCCACCCTCCCTGCATGAAGGTTTATGTTCTTCAAGGTTGCTTTTGTATGTTTGGTCAATTCTATTATTGGCAACCTTCTCCTTGCTTATTTAGTCTCCAATATGTGACAGCAATCAATACTACATACAAAATGTCAGGCTCCTACATCAAGCAATTAAAGACTATGCTCCCTGTTACGGTCAATGTTCCCAGTGCCAGTTTCTACCTTTCTGAATAACAAGGTGTTCTTGTCTTGCAACCTCTTGACTACAAGATACATAACAGCAAAAAGATACCAAACCACATTGTATATGAGTGTACTTTCCACCTTTAGCACAAATCATCTAAACCTTTCGGCAATATTACCCAACCTCTTCATCAGCCTGAACTAGGATGACTGCTGAATTACAACAATCCACAGTTGCACCATGCACTTCCCTCTCTACATTCTTCTCGTCATCACAGGTCTGCAAATCATACAGCTACAATGTACATAGAAGGTTCCATCTAAATAGCTCTCTTTTAAAAAGAGTTAAGGGAATGCACCCTATACTCTTCCTAACTACAGGCTCTTGGGGTCCCAATTAATATTATTGCATGGGAACGATCCACTCATGTTCACATAATTGTTTGCTTAGGAAACCCAACCACCTGATGAATTTTCATACATTCAGTACCTGTTATCCACTATACAGCTCCTACATGCCATTTCTTTCATGTATCAGTCCACCTGGCCTATTCAGGCAAGATAACATGAAGGCGAACAAGTTTTACGAAACTTTCTATTTTAACTAAGAGGGAGAGAGGGAGAAATTAACACATTGTGGCAGATGTGCACAATGAGAAGAACATCAGATTGAGCTGATATAAACGCTCTTGGGCAATCAAAGGAGTTAGTGTGTAATTGAAAAGTAAAAGCAATATCAAACAGTAGTAACAAAAGGGAGTGGAGCATCGCCATTTGATAAATTTGTTCCAGAATACATATAAAACCTTACACCAAAAAGAGATATGCTTTACTCTCAAGACACAGAATTAACCTTTACAGCTACTGCCTTTTACATCCCTTCAGCTATCTCCCATTAGGCCTCTTTCTGCCAGTACAAGATTTTAAAAAAATATTTATGAAAAGAGTGACAAAAGAACATATGCTGAAAGACAAAAGTTCACAGGGAATTAGGTGATATTACAACTATCAAAACACTGCTTTACTTACTGACTTGGAATGCATCAAGTTAATACTAGTTGATCATTTAATACGCAAAAACAAAAAGCAAAATAGCAAGTAAGGTCCTACAAGCAATCACAGGACACTGGGCAATTTGGATCCCGCCACCACCACATGTCTTTTACACTCAGATTCTCTAACCTCTCAAAGGATTAAACAATTGACTTATTCCCCCTCCCTATTTTCCCCCTTTAAATGACATTTATCTGTTCTCAGCATTCCATCCCTTCTGAAGTATTTTCAGTCTTCATCTCTCCAGGTTGCTTTGGGGGGGGGGGGGTTTCCAAAGCTGTATTTCCAACAAATCTGGGGCAACCCACAGAAAGAAAACCCTACCGTGTCTGTGGATAGCCACGTTACCTAACTTTTGTTACCAACACCAGTTAACTATTAAATATAATAATTTTATCTGAAGAGTAGAAAAAGTAATGCTAGAGTCAGCACCAGGAAGAGGACAACACACAAGAACCACCAAAGGAAGAGACATCAAAATAGGCAAAATTATATATTTTATTAAACCAAGTTACCTGCGTGTTACATGCAAGACTTTAAGTTCCAGATAACTCTATCAGACAGAGGAAAGCTAACAGGGCCATATCAACAAACTGAGAGGCTAGAAAATGACATCGCCTAAAGAAACATGGCGCAAAGTACATACAAGCAAAGTAGAAAGGGGTGTGTGTACCGATTCAAATGATCTTCCTTTCAAAAACCAACACACGTTCACGCATCACTCACGTCCTACATGCACACGCGCATCTTTAATTCCGCGCCTCTACCCGCGAGCCCTCACGCATGCGTTCCACGCACGCGTAATGCCTTCCACCTCCCGCTAAGTAGGAGCGAGAAGAGATAGGACGACCGGGGGGCGAAAGGACAAAAACTAGTATATGCTCTCCCTGGCCTCCATGGCCCCCACTCACCTCGTAGTACTTCATAGCTGCACACGCCCGTCAGCTGCCGTCGCTACCACTGGGTACCCTTTCTCCTCACGTGACACCTTAACATCATTGGAGGGGGCGCGGTACGAGGATCAATAAGGCCAATCAGAGAAATTCGGTCCCACAAGCCCAACCAATCAGAAGAACAAGATCCGCCCATCCGCCGTACGAACCCGCCCCAAGCGTCCCTATAGAAACCCGTAGCGCGTGACAGGGCCTAATCCAATCAACCGGCAAAGTGGGCTGGAGTGGCAGAGTGACGAAGCAATCGTGGAGGCTAAGAAAAAGGGGGCGCGGACAAATCACAGTGCTTATTAAGCGCCTCTTAACCCAAATGTTTGACAGTTTTTGTTGACTGGTGAAAATGGTGTTGATTATGT
>NW_015171569.1:110843-127534 GCF_001447785.1 Gekko japonicus | reverse complement strand
GCGGCAACTTGAACAAACAGCCCGGAGGCAGTAGTTCTGCGTGTTCTTCCATGGAGTATTTCTCTCAAGCATGGTGACAGAAGCTCGTCCCATAACCCCGAGATCATAGAAGGTGTAGCTATTAAGACGAGAAGATTGCAAGGGCAAAGGATGTATCCTTGTCTCCCTGCTGTGTTCTGTCAATATGCCAATAAAGGTTCTGATTGATTGATTGGTGACAGAGGTGACATAACAACTGCACAACTAATCACTCCACCTCAAAGAAAAGGATGTTGTTAGTTATGCTTGAGAGAAGACGAATGGAGTATAACAACAGTGTCTCTGTTAATTACTTTTAGTATTTCACAATTAAAAAGGATAAATCAGTCTCCAATTTTTACATATTTATTTGCTTCTCTGTGTTTTCCCGCAGAATTGAATCTAAACAAATGGTGACCATATGGACTTAGCTTGTTATTCCTGTTTGGTCTTTGCATTTACTAAAACACCTTCATTGTGTAAATTGGTAACCATATAAACTAAGCTTGTTATACCTGAATCTTCATTATGTTGCATGCTGATTGACTGCCCACCCTCTGACTATATGTACAGACTGGTAAATTCTGTATAATTGTGTGTGAAGAAGTGTGCATGCACACAAAAGCTCATACACTAAATAAAACTTTGTTGGTCTTAAAGGTGCCACTGGACTCAAACTTTGGTTTAATGGAACTTAGTTCAGAATAAACATGCATAAAATAGGGTCCTGCAGAGTTCAAAGTGATCAGGATACATCCCATGGTGGGGAAAGTAAAAGCCTGATCTGCACAGATCCTCATCGATCCTCTAGGGGAATCGGAGGGAGTTAACTCTTTTCCCTGTGCTGTTTCCGTGATTGAAAAAATAGGCTGTTTAGGCTCCTTTTAACTCTGGTAGGTAAAAAAGGCAAAAAAAACCCGAACCCCATTTCCAGGAGATGGGGCTGGGGGGTTGAAACTCACCCTAATGGCATCTCATGACACAATGGTGCAATTTCTGCTGATGTAACCAGAACGGATGTCACCATGTTGTGAGATGCTCTATGATTCACCCAAAACTATATGGATTTTAAGGTAAAGGTTCCCTTGCTCGAAAGCCAGTCGAATCCGACTCTAGGGTTGCAGTGCTCATCTCCGTTTCAAAGCCGAAGAGCCAGCGCTGTCCGAAGACGTTTCCGTGGTCATGTGGCCGGCATGACTAAACACCAAGGCGCACAGAACGCTGTTACCTTCCCACCAAAGTGGTACCTATTTATCTACTTGCAATTTCTTGCTTTCGAACTGCTAGATTGGCAGGAGCTGGAACTAGAGATGGGAGCTCACTCCGTCATGCGGCACACTCGGGTCTCGAACTGCTGAACTACCGACCTTCCACAGCCTGCAGTTCAACCACTTGAGCCACCGCAGCTCAATAAAGTTTATGATGAATCCTACAGTTTACCACTGTGCAGAGAGGTTGCTTCCAGTTATGCAGCTGGAAGTGACATTGCAGCATCATGGGACAACATTTCAGCTTGTCCATTTCCCCCCTGCCACTCTATTGAGAGGTGGCAGAGGACAAAGTCCAAGGTTGGGAAGCCTTCCATTTTTCATACAGGTTGTCCATCATAAGTTCTATTAGGGTTGCCAGGTCTTACCTTGGCTGGAGCGGGGGACTTTGGGGAGCATTCTGGGGGTGGGCGGGGACATTGCACAGTGTCCCCACCGTGATTATGTCACCTGGAACTGATGTCACCTGGAATTCTTCCTCAGGTCTTATAGCAACGAATGTTTTAAATCTATACAATTTGTGGAATGGGATTTTTTACTGGTTCCTGTAGTCTTTCAAGTTTCAGTTCATCTCAACATTCTTTGAAGTTGTTTGTGAACCTTCAGCTCAGTTGAGCGTCTTTTGAGTTTTTGTATATGACTTAAGAAATACTGTTACTTGAAGCTTGTATTTGAATTATTTCCCTTTTATATATTCTGTTTGAATTATGAGTTCTGCAATTGTGGCACTGGATTATTAAAATATATGCATTATTAATGGTGTATTATTGCAGGTAAAAAACAAACCATCTTAACTCTTGAAGTTTAAATAGTCTGTATTGTAATAGTATCTCATAAACATAGTATATGTATTATACACGGTGCTTCAGTTACTTAGTCTAATCATCCACACTGTGGTCCTTGGATTTTTTTTTTTGGCCCCCCAAAGGGGATTTTTTAATTACATTTTTAAAAACACTACATACTATAACAGAAATAGGGTAGGGGACTACACTAGGGACAAAGTAAAGATACCCACTAATACCTAAAAACCCAAGAGAGGAGATCTTCTAATCAGTTTACACAAAACATCAAGTCTTCATCCCGCTAACCCCTTTACAAACTGAGTCAAGTATATATCATTAACTTTTAAAATTCTTAAATTCAACTATTATTAATAAATGCCCCCAAGCATCAAATTTTAAACTTTTTTCAAAGGCACAACTCAGAATCCTTCAGCCTTCACTTCTCCTTGCCCCGTCTCTTCCGCAACTTATAAGGACTTTTAGGAGCTGCTGCACCTTTCTCAGAAAGAGAGTCCTTTCCGGAAGAATCCGAGTCCAGCTCACCATTGGACTTACTGTCCTCTTCTTCTTTTTCTTCCTCCTCTGGCCCTCCCATCTGGACTCTTAGAAATTCCCGAGCTTTCAGAACAGAGTCAATCTTTTCTTTTTTATCCTTGATTTTGAAGGTGATACCTTCTGGAGTTAGCCATCTATATCCAATTGAATTTGTCTGAAGAAAGAGAACAGGCTCTTTATACTTCTTTCTCCTTTGCCTTATTTCAAATGGAATATCTTTGAGAACTCTGATGACATTCTCCCTGACTTTCAGAGGTACTCCAGATACAGCTTTGAGGATTACACCCCTCACATGCCTCTTCGAGAATCTAACGACAATTTCCCCAGGCAGATTATTTTTCTTTATATATCCTGAATATGACCTATAGGCCACATCCATATCGCTTATCAGCTGTTCCGCCTTTATCTCTGTCACTGGGGCCAATATTTCAGTCATTAGTCCCTTTAGATTCTCACCCGTAGACTCTGGCATGCCCTGGAAGCGAAGAATCATATTCGCCTTTTCCATTTGTAGTTGTAGCAATTGCTCTTCTATGAAGACTTGCTTCTTTTCCAGTTGTTTTACTTTCTTCTTCACCTTTTGTGCAGTGGCATCCACTTCTTTCACCTTCTCAGCTGTTTGGTTCATCATTTTCAGAGTCTCGCTTATCTGGTTTTGCTGATCGGTGATGCATTGGGTCATTTTATTCATCTGCTCCTTGAAGTTATTCATCTGGTCCATTAGAGGGCGCATGGATTCTGCCAAAATCTTTGCCAGCTCGTTAGTTCCTTCCGGTTTTGGGCTCTCCATTCCTTTCACTTTCAAAAGCTTCTCCTTTTCCGTCCTCCTCCCCGCCATGTTTTTCGAGTTGTTTACTTTCACAAATTTTTTGAAAGTCTCTGAATATGCGCTTAAACGCTCAAACACTTCTTGGTAAGTACTTCTCAACAGTTTTAGCTGTTTATTGTTCTGCTCCCCCCCCCATTCGCTGAAGAATTCATGCACATGGGAGGCATCCCTCCCCCGCTTGCCTTATTCTCTGCTGTGTAGCTCGGGTAGGGAGCTTTCTTTTCTCTTTAGATCCGTGCTTAAACGACTCACGTTCATAATCGGTCCTCGGACCTCATTTACTTTCGGTTTTAGATGCTCGATCTCCTACGCTTGCCCCGGTTAGCGTTGCTTACGTCCATTCGGTCTCTCAGCATGGAGAACCGTCAGAACGGAGAGGCGCCTCAATTCTCCGGCATTCCACCATCGAAGAGGCGACCTCTCAGAAGTTCCATGGCCAGAGTCCCTTCAACCGGGTCTCTGGGGGGGTGACGAACCTGCGCACCCCCTCCTTTGGCTGGAGCGCAGCTTCCCCCCGGGAGGTCTAGTAGGTGAGTCTGCTCTAGCACGCCACCATCACCGGAAGTCATCCTTGGATATTGTTAACCTCCAGGTGGGACCTGGAGATCTCCTGGAATTACAACTGATATTCAGATGACACAGATCAGTTCCCCCCAATAAAATGGCTGCTTAGAAGGATAGATTCTATGGCAGGGGTCCCCAACACGGTGCCTGTGGGTATCATTGCACCACCAATACCTTTCCTGGCATCCGCCAAATGTTTTTAGAAAGTAGGTGGGGCCAGGTGAGGCTTTTCCCAAGCAGGGCTTCTGATTGGCCATTGGAGGTCTGATGGGCTATGCAGATTTTTTTAGAAGTTGCTTCAGCAAAAGCTGCCACCACAACACAAGGATTTGTTAATTTTAAAAGGCATCTTGTTAAACAGAGCTTCTGATTGAAATGCTGAAGTGTTACTATTACAGTTACTATTCTATTACACCTCCTGAGGCAGCCATTTTGTAGTTGCGTCCATTGCCCTGTGTCAGAATTCCAAAGATGCCCACAGGCTCAAAAATTTGGGGACCCTGTTCTATGGCAGACCTGGCAACCCTAGATCAACATGATGATATTCAACTGCCAATTTAAAAAAATGAAAAAGCTCTAGTGGCCCATGGGTAGGGATGCCAGCCTCCAGGTGAGAACTGGGGATCCCCTGGAATTACAGCAGCTCTCCAGACTACAGAGATCAGTTTCCTTGGAGAAAATGATGCTTTGGAGGGTGGACTGTATGGCACTGTACCCCACTGAGGTCCATGTCTTCCCCAGGCTTCATCCCCAAATCTCTAGAAGTTTCCCAACTTGGATTTGGCAACTCTTACCCTCCCATCCTCCACCAGTGGCCAGGAGGGACCGGGCAACGCTACCCAAGCGAGGAGAATGACCACTGCTGGGGGACTAGGGCAGGGAAACTGTAGGAAAACATGCCATGTGGAAGATCCATTGCCCTTGTGCTATATTGGCAGCCACACCAGCAGCAAGGAAACCACACAAGCCTGTTCCCGTAAGGACATCTAAGAATATGAGTACTGTTTCCCAAGTTGGACCCAGGAAGGCCAGTTTTCCATCAACAAAATAGCAGAAGGGGGAGAACTTAAATGCCCTCTTCCTCAGTGGCATGGCCTTAATTCATTTTTGGCCAAATGCAGCTGCTTTCCATGGCCATACATTATATCTTGGAAGGAAGGAATTAATTCCAAATCATATGTAGCTAGGCCCTGAGGGACAAAGTACAGATGATACTAGGCACGCCAGGAAATGGGTGGCACTTAGCAGGAGATGGGGGGACAGGGACATGGGAGGCAAAAGCATCACACATGGCATGATAGCACCTGGGGAAAATCAAACGTGTCACTTTACACTAGGAATCACCAGAAACTCTATGGTAGAGTTATTTCACTTTACACCATGCTCCTCCTCACCGGCAATTTTTTTTAATTCTCCAGGTGCCTGAAGGAGGGGTGGCAGGAAGAAAAATTTGCCAGTGGCACAATACTGTTATGCAGAGGTCATTTCGGGGGGGAACGCGGGGGAACGCAGTTCCCACGGGTGAGGTACAGGGGGCGGGGCACATGACGAAGCCCCGCCCCCTGCTTCCGGCCGCCCCGCTTCCGGCCCTCATTCAGCCAGGAGGAGGCAGGAGAAGAGGGAGGGTAAGTTGCTTCCTTCCTGCCTCTCCCCACCCCTGCCTGCCTGGGGCCAGGGAGGGCCTTCGCGGGGCTTCCTTGCACTCCCGCCGGCCTTGCAGGTCCACCGCCGCGCCCCTCATGGGGCTCAGCAGTGGAGCTGCAAGGCCGGCGGTGGCAGCCAGGACCGTTGGGGGCGGGGTGTGTGGCCTTATGACACATTTCCGGTGATGTCAGGGGGTGTGGCCTTATGACACACTTCCGGTGATGCCAGGGGGTGTGGCATATGCTAATGAGTTATGCTAATGAGTTCCCCTAGCTCTTTTTCTACGAAATGACCCCTGCTGTTATGTAATTTGTCCTCAGCACATTTGTTTTATTTTACTAAACAACAGGGGCTGCAATCAAATGTAGAAGTCCATGGGGACTTAGCTTTTTCTCCTCTAGCAATTTTCCCACTAAAAATTGTCCCCCTTTTTGCCCTGCAAAGGAAAATATACAAATACTCACTTCCCTGAGCTGTGAGAAGGTCAGAGGAAGATATTTCAGGGCCTGAAGTGAGATGAGATATCCTGGGACTGAATGATCTAGTGAGGGCTGAGGCACTGGCAGAATTTTGAAGGAAGCGCTGTACCAAAAGATTATTTGGTGGAATTCCCAGAAAGACTTAGAAGTCAGTATTTCCACCCTTCCTGCCATTGTCTGACACAGCATTATATATTTCATGCCAATAAAGGTTTTGTGTGTGTGTGCATTATGTATGATGAGCTGGACTCCCCCTTATAGGTGGAAATTGCTACAGACACGCCTATATATAAAATAAAGACATGGGCCTTCATGCAAGCAGGAACAGGCTCAGAAATGTACCATGCTTTAATAGTGAGTCATGTATACTGAAACTATTACTTTTAAGCTAATTTTTAACCTAGGAAGAACCAGGCCAAGGAAGTGATTACTGAGGGAAATAAACTGCTCCCTCAGCCACAAATAGATTCAACATTAGCTTCTTTTTATTAAAATCTTGTTAACTTGTTACTGGGTTCACTGAGCTTGTAGGATCATCCACAGCTGTCCAGGGCAGGCAGCCTATTGCCTCATATGGAATATGATGAGACCCTAATTTGAAATACTAACCGATGATGATCATTATTGTTGTTGTTGTTGTTATTGTTATTATTTCTGAATCACCCCATCCCTGAGTACACAGAGCTCTGGGCGATTTACAATAAATATACAAAGTAAAGGTAAAGGTTTCCTTGCTCGTAAGCCAGTCGAATCCGACTCTAGGGATGCGGTGCTCATCTCTGTTTCCAAGCCAAAGAGCCAGCGCTGTCCAGAAACATTTCTGTGGTCATGTGGCTGGCATGACTAGATGCCGAGCCACACAGAGCGCTGTTACCTTCCCACCGAAGCGGTACCTATTTATCTACTTGCAGTTTCTTGCTTTCGAACTGCTAGGTTGGTAGGAGCTGGAACTAGAGACGGGAGCTCACTCCGTCATGCACTTGGGTCTCGAACTGCTGAACTATCGACCTTCCGGTCTGCAGTTCAGCGTCTTAACCACTGGAGCCACCGCAGCCCCCCAAAATATATATGTATACAAAAGTACAGTTTAAAATCAATAATCAGTTCATCCCAAAGTTTCACAGTCTTCCGATGGCTTTTATAATTTGATCTGAAAACCTGCTCTGTTCTTATCTCATGGGCAGGTTAAGGAGGAGGCCAAAACAGGCAAGATGGAAAAAGAAGAAAAGAGGAGGGGGTGCCAGCTATGATGGGAACCGTCGCTGTCCTCAACCAAAAGCCTGGCAGAACATTGCAGAATTGCATTAAATCCCGCAGGGCCCTGATGGAAGTTGGCAGAGAGTTCCACCAGGTCGGAGCCAGAGCCAAGAATCTAGAATTCAAGTTTATGTTTGTGGCTGCTCCTTATGCTTCCCAACATTCAGGTCGGGCCTGGAGATCTCCTAGTATTACAACTGATTTCCAGACTACAGAGATAAGTTCCCCAGGAGAAAATGGCTGCCTTGGAAGGTGGAGTCTATGGCATTATACATTACTGAGGTCCCTCCTTTCCCTATCTTTGACCTCCCTGGGCTCCACCCTCAAATCTCCAAGAATTTCCTCTTCTGGAGTTGGTAACCCTAACACTCTCCTTGCTCTGCCCCTCAAATCTCCAGGAATTTCCCAACCCAGGGTTGGCAACCCTTCAGGGCTTCCATGTGATGACAACACTCTGTGTAGCTCTCAGTACAGCTACAAATACAGAAGCAGTCACATGGGCAATGGGACATCTACACCACAGATTTCCTGTACTTTCCTTGTCTCAGCACCTATGGCTGTCATTTCAGCTCCCCTCCCACACTCAGCCCAGAGGACTTTTTCACCCCCTGACATCACCGGAAGTGTGTCAGAAGGCCCGGCTACTTACCCTCCTGCTTCATCCTCATTCCCAAACGGAATGAGGATCGAAGCAGAGGGCGGGGTAAAGAAGGGGGTGGGGCTTCACCACGTGACCGCCCCGCCCCCTAGAGGTTCTCTTCCGGAGCTCCGTACCTGAGAGCTCCCCCCCGACTAGAGCCCTGATTATAAGGATCTGTTTTTCATGATCTGCTTCTTCCCAGCTTCCATTAAAAAAAGCTCTAGTCCTTTTCATTGTAGAGCAAAGGTGTCAAACTCATTTGTTATGAGGGCCAGACTTGAAATAAATGTCACTTCGTTGGGCCAGGCCATGTATACCATAAAATGTAACCCCGGGTACCAAAGATATAAACTTTAAATAGGACACAGACAAACCCAATAAACAATATTATTTTTTACTCAAAATACAAACAAAAGCAATTCACATCACACTTTCCCACTGAAGAATCTTACTATACAAGGCTTGCTTTTTTTTTTTTGGTTAACAAATTTTATTTTCAGGAATACAACATATAAAATTAAATCATTTCGTTCTATCAATTGTCTACCCCATTCCCAGTTCCTCCCCTCCCTCCTATGGCTTCCCACAATGCTTCCACCCCTGCTCCAAATTACTTCATCTCATCAACTATATCAATTTCTTGTCATTACAATCTAAAGATAACATCATTTGACTTAATATTGATCTAAACATATTAAGTTTTGTTTCACATCCCAGTTCTTTTCCAGATATATTTTAAAGTCACTCCATTCTTGAAAAAACACGTCGTCTTCTTTATTGTTCAACTTCTTCGTAATTTTGTCCATCTCTGCCATGAACAGAACTTTTTGTATCCAGTCTTCTCTTTCTGGCACTTTCTCTGTTTTCCAAAATTGTGCATAAATCATTCTCGCTGTTGTGATTAAGTACCAGAATAAAGTCTTTTTAGTTGTATTGACTTCTTCCATTTTCAGTCCCAAAAGCAGAATTTCCGGCGCCTTTTTGAAAGAGCATTTCAGTATTTTTTGCATTTCTTTGTGGACTTTTGTCCAAAAGTCAACAGCTTTCTCGCAAGTCCACCACATATGATAAAATGAGCCTTCATGACTCTTGCATTTCCAACACTTATTTGACATATTCTGGTTCATATTTGCAATTTTTTTCGGAGTCATGTACCACCTATACATCATTTTATAACAATTCTCTCTAACATTGGTACAAGGCGATATCTTAATAGAATTTTTCCACAAATATTCCCAAGTTTCGATAGACACTTCCTTATTCATATTTATCGCCCATTTTATCATTTGCCCTTTCACAGTCTCATCTTCAGTATACCATTTCAACAACACTTTATACATTTTAGAGATATTTTTCCCCCCTCCACTCTCCCAAACCTTTTCCATCTCATTTTTTTCCTCTCTAAAACCATATTTCCTTTTATCTGATTTAAAAAGATAAAAAATTTGCATATATTTCAACCATTCATATTCGTATTCAATTTCATTCTGCTTTTTCATTACCCATTCTGTTCCCACTTAAGATAACTTTGTACTGAAAGGAGCTAGAGGCCTACTTATTTTAAATGAAAGTTGAGAACTAGTAGATCATAGCAAATACCATTTTAATGCTATAGCAATCCCACAATTTCCTTTTATATTATTTTTTTTTAAAGCTCAAAAATGTCCTCTGGGGTGCAAGGTGGGGAAATAAGTGGGGGCTGAGACAAAGAAAAAAGTGCTGGTATATGCTGGACCTGCAAAAAATCCACATTTTCTGATCCACGTGGAATCCAAACATGCTTTTGATTGTAATCTTTCAAAATAGATTGTGCCAAAGCAGGTTAGGGAAATATGATGACCAAGCAGGAGGAATAGAGGATGAAATCCCCCCAAACAGTGCAGCTGTAAGGAAACCAATGTGTGACCTTGCATGGATCTCTGGTTCTCAGTCCCCCCTGCCCTTTGCTATGGGAGTAACAACAGCCAAGTTCATCTTGCCTACCTTAGGTTAAAAGAGTAGATGCAGTCATTAACAAGCAACTCCAGACAGTACGGTAATAAAAGCAGGATGTTTCAGTATTGTGAGCAGGCTATGAGGAGCACTGGGAAAGGAAAGTGCTGCCTCCCACTTAGCGTTGCCAGGTCCCATCCCGTCCCCCGGCCACTAGTGGGGGTAGCAGGGCCGGATTTGAAGAGAGGCCCTAGGCTACTCCACTTGTGAGGCCCCTCTCAATCCCCCACCCTCACGACTAGAAGAAAATGTAAGAGTGTTATAAACAAAATTGAGTGAAGCCAAGGATGATGATGGGTATTTAAAATTCTGCAATTCACAATTTCTCCTCTAAAGGACATAAGATGTTTTTTTTTTTTTTAAGGACATAAGATGTTATTGTTAAATAACAGCGATTGGAAAAAATGCATAAATGTTAAAATTAACACTGAAAAACTTTTGCAATAACGGAACTTTGTAAACCTTTTGTGGAATAAGTATTAATTTTTAGGAAAATGAAGTTGTAACGTTATTCTAAAAAAACCCCATGAAGTGTAAATAATATGATCATGATTACCTGACAGTGTGACACTTTTAGAATCTACTTTATGTTGTCATTTAACAGTCAGTTTTGAAATACATATTAAGAAGTAAACTACAACCATCAAATACAGTAAGACTAAAAATGTTTTTTTCTAGCTTTCCTCATAGCAAAATCATCCAAAACTTCATCAAAATTTGTTTGTCTAAGTTTGTCACTTTCAACGTACAGAATGCTCAGTGCGAACAACCTCTCTTGAGACATCGTGGCCCTTAATTCATTTTTAATTCTTTTGAGTCTTGAAAAACCCCTCTCTCCCGAGCAGTTAGTGACCATAAAGCTAAGAAATAGCCGCAAGATTGCTTCCAAATTAGGAAAAACCATCTGAATGTTTTCCTCATATATAATTTGATAAAGGTCTGTATAAGACAGAGAGTGCTCTTCTGTAAGCCTATGGCTTTGTCTTACGTACAGGTGAAAGTGCAAAAGTTCATCAATAAGTTTCAGGTCAATATCTTCTGGGTATGCTTCCATCAACAGTTCAACACCTTGCTGAATTTCTTGCTTAGACGCTGTCAGGTTAGCAAAAATGGAAAACAATTGTGCAACATCATTGTAAATTGGCTTCAAGTGCATCTAATATAGGAATAAAGGATTTTATCCTAAACTTATCTCTTGAAGAAAGTGCATCTAAGGCATCAGGTGCACTTCTGTCATTTCTTTGCCGTTCCCTTACTCTTTGTCTCCTTGTCTTGTAGTTAACATATGGCAAGGTGGCTTTTACTTATTTCTCAAGCTCATCAAAATCGTCTCTAATTTTCCTTTAAAAATCCAGAAGTGAACTGTACAAACTTGCACAAGAACTCAATAACAGGTCTGATTTCTGAAGGGCTTTGCTGACCTTGTGAAAATGTCCTAGCACACGGGTCCAAAAATGCAGCATAAACACAAATTCCAGTTCTTCCATTTTCTACTAAAGATTGTTAGTGTAGCATGGGGAGAGAAGAGTTTTATCCAGATTATGAGACCACACAGATTCTTTCTTCAAGAGGAGAGCTTTTTATTAGGTACCTGGTCTAGCTAACACACCAAGTTGTTATGAAAAAGCCAGACCCTAAGCTTTGCAGTCACAAAAGTTATATACAAGTTTTAATCACACGTCACAAGCCTCAAGCAGTGGAAAGTTTTAACCATATACCCACACCTTTTTTATCAAAGGAAACATCTTAGAGGTGCATTCTCTTTTGCTTGCGGTTACAATATGCTTATGCTTTGCATCTGTGAAACTAAACCACAGACACAAGTGAGACAGAGATAACGGCAGTTAGCTAAACAGATCACACTTTGTAGAGGAAAAGGCCTTTAGGAGAAGTTCCAAACCACAAGCCTTTAAGTGAAAAACAGGAAAGAGGTGGGGGTCAGAATTTTCAGAGTCAGGATATTGAAAGCCTGAAAACTTCTGAAAACTTGTGTGAGACATGAAATAGGGCTACTCGGATTATTAAAGTATTATTCTTAATATTTTGCTTCATTAGCTTGAAGCCTAGTCTCCCCCTTCCCATTAACATCTTTCTCAGAGCATGGGAAGAAACGGAGGAAACAGACCTTGAAATACCCCTGCATCTAAAAATTTTCTACAAGACTTTTTGAACTCAGGAAGCTCTAAAAGAGAAATCTCAACTACAACATTAACTAAATCCAATATGGCTGCCGGATCTTCTCAGGATGAATCAACTTCTTACTACTTCTGAATTTCATGCTGCACTACAATCCTTTAGATCAGACATCTTTGAGACTTTTCAAGATATACTCAAACCTCTAACAGACCAAATGAAAACCCTGCAAACAACTCTACAAGTGGTGGCTCACACAGCTGAAACTGCAGTAGAAAACAGCATTGCCAACCATGATGGCATTCACAATCTTCAATCTTATGAAAAATGGGCTATTGACAAAATACTATCACTGGAAAATAAAATAAGAGGGAAAAAACTAAAATTTTGAGGCTTTGAAAAGAAAGTGGAAGAAACAGTTGATCTTGCAATTTTTATGGCATCATGGCTAGCAACAACCATGAAACTGGAAGATGGAATTGCACCATTGATTCTGAAACCTTACAGGCTCGGCTCTCCATTTCCACAACGAGCAAGGCTTTCTTGAGATATTATTATCCTTACCTTCAAGGACAAGGCAATCTCTGTTTTCCCAGACCTTTCTGCAGAGACCTTACAAAAGCGACAAAAGTTAAGACCTATTGCTCTGCAGCTTACTGAAGCAGGAATAAGATACAAATGGCTACCAACAGGACCAATGCAAATTCGACATCAAAACAAATCCTGGACAATCGATGATCTTGAAGGAGGTGGTTTAGTATTGCAATCCCTGCACTTACAAGTCCCACTGGAATGTGAAGAAAAATAGTCTTACAAACACAGGCTGTAGGTCCCTGGCCATAAAGGGCTTTAAAGGTAAGAACCAGCACCTTGAAGTGAATCCGGTATGCTATAGGCAACCAGTGCAAGGCCTTTAGCAGAGGCTGGGTGTGTTCCCAAATAGGGAGTCCCACCAGCAGCCTGGTTGCAGCATTTTGCACCAGCTGCAGGTTCTGGATTTGCAACAAGGGCAACCCCATGTAGAGGGCATTACAGTAATCCAGTCTCAAGGTGACCATCACATGGATCACTGTTGCCAAGTTGTCGCATTCAAGGAAGGGAACCAACTGCCTAATCAGCCGAAGATGGTAGAAGGCCAACTTGGCAGTGGCTGCTACCTGGGCCTCCATTGTTAAAAAGGCATCCAAGAGCACTCCCAGACTCCTAACCTCCGGCGCTGGCACCAATGGCATGCCATCAAAGGTCAAAAGTGGGATCCCTACCCTCGGACTGCTGCGGCTCAGGCACAAAACCTCCATCTTCATTGGATTCAATTTCAGCCAGCTCAGCCTAAGCCAACCAGCCACGGTGTGTAATGCCCGGGCTAGATCTTCCGGTTTGGAGTCAGACTGGCCATACAACAACAGATAGAGCTGGGTGTCATCCGCATACTGGTGACAACCCAGTCCATGCCTCTGGGCAATCTGGGCAAGAGGGCACATATAGATGTTAAAAAGCATTGGGGACAGCACTGCCCCTTGGGGCAATCCACATTCCAATGGGTGCCTTCGGGACAGTTGATCCCCCAGCACCACTCCTTGTCCCCAATCTTGAAAAAAGGAAGCAAGCCACTGCAAGGCTAGTCCCTGGATTCCAGTGTCAGTGAGGTGATGGATCAGTAGCTGATGGTCGAACGTGTCAAACACAGCTGACAGGTCTAACAACAAGAGCACTGCCGATCCACTCCAATCCAGATGCCTCTGGAGGTCGTCTGTGAGGGCGACCAGTGCCATCTCCATCCCGTGGCCCAGGTGAAAACCGGGCTGGAAGGGATCTAACATGGAAGCCTCATCCAGAAAGCCCTGTAACTGATTTACTACTTCCCTCTCTATTACCTTGCCCAAATAGGGCAAGTTGGAAACTGGCTGATAATTGGCCAATTTGGCCGGGTCCAAAGATGATTTTTCAGAAGGGGGCACACCACTGCCTCCTTAAGTGCCTCCGGGAACAGCCCCTCAGGGAGGGACTTGTTGATAATCTCCCACAAGGCACCCTGGAGCTCCTCACAGCTGGCTTTAATCAGCCACGAGGGTAATGGGTCAAGGGAGCACATGGTAGGGCATACAGTTAGGAGCAATCTGTCAACTTCCTCTAGGGTGAGCAGGTTGAAATAACCCATAATATGACTAGAAGATATGCTTGGAGCCTCGAGTTCGTTCACTGTATCAACTGTAGCGGGAAGGTCATGGCAGAGCGACAAGACTTTATTCACAAAATAGCTCACAAAAGCCACACAGCCAATATACATTTCCCTATGATTTAGCCTGTCTTGAGACACAGTAGTGATAGACCGAATTGTTCTAAACAATTGGGCCGAGCGTGAGCTTGCAGACACAATCGTGGCTGTATAATACTTATTGCTGTCTACTTGCAGCCTTGACTGCCATCTCATAGGATCTCATAAACGTCCTATAAGATGCTTTGTCATGAGCACGCTGCCACTGCCTCTGTAGCCGTCTTAGCCCCCGTAGGCTTTTTTCCTAGAACTGAGAAAATCAGGAGTGGCAAACAGCCTGTGAGGTGAAGCAAAGCTACTGGCCCAGCCTCCCTATGGCTTCAAACATGCTCCCCCCTCTTACACCTGACAGGCAGTTGTCTGTCAGGTGCAGCAGTGGTTGCAAGGTGCTTAAAGCCACGAGGGAGCCTTCCCCAGCAGTAACGCCTTAGTGATCCTACCAGCCCCGCCTCCACAGTGACTTCTAATACTCCTCCCGCTCCCCCTCCCCCTCCCCCTCCTACACTGGACAGGCAGCTGCCTGTCAGGTGTAGGAGAGGAGGTGGGGTGCTTACAGCCGCCAGGGAGGTTTGCTCAGCAAGATTGCCTTAGCCCTGCTGCTGGCCCAGCCTCCTTGATGCCTTTAAACATAATCCCCCCAACACCAGACAGGCAGATGTCTGTCAGGTGTAGGAGCAGGGTACTTTAATCCATCAAGGACGCTCCCCCAGCAGGATCACCTTAGCAATGCTGCTGGCCCAGCCTCTCTGATGGTTTCCAACACACTCCCCCCACCTCCTACACCTAACAGGCGGTTGTCTGTCAGGTGCAGCAGCAGTTGCAGGGTGCTTAAAGCCATGAGGTGCTTAAAGCCCACCCCAGCAGTCTACAGAGAGGTCCTTCAGTAGAGAAAAAAAATGTACGTATGTCTCACTTCATTTTTTACACTACAGTCTTCTTCATTAGAATTCCTACAACAAATGTTACGTTTCAAACTTTACATCATCGGTATTATAACTGGATTTATGGAAGTTAAATACCATAGCAAAGCACGAGTATCAGACTAGTCTAAATATATAAAAGAAAGTCCCCTCACCGTAAAATCAACACCCAAACCAAACCGCTGGGCCTAGAAACACCAAATTCGGGGAAAGAATAAAAAGAAGAAGAGGAGGAGATTGGATTTATACTCAGTCATTCATTCATAGACCTTTATTGGCATATCATTAGTCATAAGGTATATAAAACATTGTATCGTAAAATTAAAATGTAAGATTCCATACAAATTTAGTACAATCAAAATAGTACTATCTAAAATTTTGTACCTTAAGAACTTCGGTAAGAAACTCGGCAACATCATTAGTAATCTCAGAGATCGAATCATTCAAGAGAAGTTGAAATTTTAACTTGTTACTCAAATAACTTTTAGGATGAAGCCAAGTTAGAAGGAATTTTCTGCGAGGTAGCTCATACAGGGGGCGTTCAACAATTATATCCTCAATCGTGTCCAGGGAGTTAAGATTACAGGGGCACAGCCATTCCTGTTTTGGGATTTGATGATATCTGCCATAGAGTATTCTAGAGGGAAATGCGTTAACCCTGGCCAGAAGAAAAGCTCTGCGATGAAGAGGGATGTCAAGATTGTAAAAATATTGGGGCATCTTGCCTAAATGGTTAGAGAGGCCGAGCATGGCAGGTGAACAGATATGAGGTTGGGTAGGGTGTAACTTTTGCAGATCAATATCTAAGAGTTATTGTTTGATTTGTTTAAAAATATGAGGCTCATTGGTTAGGGTTAGGTCTTCAAGAGGAACACCAAGTTGACTTAATTTAGATATAATTATGGAATCCCAGGAGGAATTATGCAGTTCTTTTTCCAAAAAGGATAAAAGGGAAGTAGATCTCTGAAGTAGATCCTAAGCCAGTATCGTGTCGTTAAGATCCAGGCCTTGGTCTCAATCAAATTTTGGGCAACTTCAGAGCAGATTGTAAAGTAAGACATGCATTTGGGGACACCCATTATTTGTCTAAGAAAGATCGCTTGGATATTCTCCACATCACGGTTAAGGGCAGTGAACCAAATAGGGATTCCAAACAGGACCTGAGATAGAATCTTAGAGTTAAATACTCTGATTGCAGCAGGGACATACTGATTGCCATTGGTAAAGAAGAAGGATCTAAGTTGGTTTAGAGAGATCCTCGCTAGTTTTATAGTCCTACTTCTATGAGTTGCCCAACTGAGATTATAGTTGTAGGTTACACCAAGATATTTA
>NW_015171569.1:65376-109904 GCF_001447785.1 Gekko japonicus | reverse complement strand
GGGTATACTTATGGGGAGATAGTAAAGGACATTTCTAGGAGCCATTTCGATGTGTGCCTCCCTCATGAACCTGAAGAAATGTCTACCACATCACCACTCCCTCACACCAACTCCCCCTTAGACCTCTCACCTCTTACTGCCGCCAAGAAAGCTCCTGGCAAATGTCGAGCCAGATACACCAATGCTACAAGGAGGAGGCAACTTAGGAATGTGGCAAAGACTATGTGACACATAGTACTCCTGCAGTGCACTGAACTGCACAGGTGAAGTACCAGCAAGATCACCCTGAGATGTTCAGAACAACACAGTCTCCACATGAGCAAAACAATCCAGGAACACAAGTAGAGAGACCATCAGTTTCGTGGAAGTTAGCAGGAGTTGACTTAACAGACGTCTGCTTCTTAAATGGACAGTTCTATGTGGCCTACTCCAGAGTGAGCTCACCAAGTAGCCTGGTGATCCTAGCACCTGAGGGCAGAACCACCCATGTGGTCTAGAGAGAGGTCCTTCAGCAGAGGGGGGGAAAGTACGTACGTCTCACTTCATTTCTTACACTACAAACTTCTCCATTAGAATTCCTACAACAAATGTCACATTTCAAATTTCACATCATCAGTATTATAACTAGATTTACGGAACTTAAATACCATAGCGAAGGACGGATATCAGGCTAGTTTAATAATAAAAAGGATGCTAAGTGGAAACACTGCACATGTTTAGTTACCATTATTATAAAATGTTTCAAAGACTAGACTGTCACTGAAAACATACAGAGAGAGATTAGGGAAGAGCAGGTGGAGGGAGAATGAAGAAACAGCATGAGACAACTAAACCTACCTACAAAAGACCTAATTAAAAAACCTACCTAATTAATGGAAGGAAAGGAAAGGAGAAACAAACCAGTACACAATATGAACAACAAGGAGAAAAATGGAGGGAAGCATTTATGGATGAGCAATTGCACATAGAAGGCTACATTGAACTGCACTACTTGTTTTGTCCCAGTGTTATAATGCGGTATCACCATAATGCAATCAGAAGAACAATTTTTAAAAATCTGTTATGTGGGGGAGTAAAGGAGGGGAAAGGGTGGAAATGCAATGCAGACACCACTAAGGGGCAGCTGACAACAAAAGTTGAATTCTGGAATTTCACGCTTGAAAAATACGAGTCAATACCTGAAGAGGGAAAAAATCCTTTGGCAGGTGACCAGAGAATGAATGGAAGGGGGGGGGGGGGGGAGAGAGAATCCGGAGCTACTCCTGAAGCAGCCAAAAGTTGTGCGGAACATCTGACAAACACTGATGAATTAAGAATGCCAATGCAGAGGTTTGGATGTGTGCAGGGGTCATTTCGTAGAAAAAGAGGTGCAGGAGCTCATTAGCATAACTCATTAGCATAACTTATTTGCATATGCCACACCCCCTGACATCACCGGAAGTGTGTCAGAAGGCAACACCCACGGCTCAGGCTCCACTGGACTGTTTTGGATTGCTAGCTATTGGGGGGAGGGGGGGATGTGCAGGTCTGTCCTCGCAGAGGAGGGAGAGCTTGTACCGGAATAACACTTGGTCTTAAAGGTGCCACTGGACTATTTTGGGCCGGGGGGCTGGGGGGGGAGAGGGCTCTGCAGCTTACCTGGCTGCTTCTTGCTCTGATTGAGGGCTGCTGGGAGCAGGGGGTGGGGCTTGTTGCATGTGACCACCCCCTGGGCTCTTTACTGCCGGAGCGCCGCTCCTGTGCGCTCCTGCAGGAAATGATCCCTGGATGTGTGCAAAAATGGTCCTACTCAGGAAGACTAACAATCATACTGTACTGGTACCACCCATCCAATCACTTCTATGCTAACAGAAATATATTCATCTTAGCATTATAAGAGGTGGCAATTATAAAAGAGTGAGGAGATAATGCTCTATCACAAAAAGTGATTGTGCTTGAGACTAAAGTAGCAAGAATGTCTTTCTAACCAACAGCTGCCTTGTGGCCTCTCCCATTTTGTATAATTATTATATTTATATTCAACCTCCCTCCCAATAACTTGAGGAATATATAGTAACTATTTTTTTCCCTTTTTGTTCTGGGTTTGTATGGCCCCAGTCCCTTAGTGGTCTCAGTTCTGAAAAAAACCACAGACTTAAAGAAACATTGCAACTCTGGGTGAAGGGCTCCATCTGCTGCTCACCAGCAGTTCTGTCTGTTCAAGGTTATAGTCAGTCTAATTTTGTGTACAGTTTCTGTGTTTTGAAATGTGCTGTCAGGTTGCAGCCAATTTATGGCAACTCCTTAGGGTTTTCGAGACAAGAGACTAATAGAGGTGGTTTGCCATTGCCTTCCTCTGCAGAGCAACCCTGGACTTCCTTGGCGGTCTCCCACCCAAATACTAACCAGGGCTGACCATGCTTAGCTTCCAAGATCTGATGAAATTGGGCTAGCCTGGCCTATCCAGGTTAGGGAATAGTTTAGGATAACAGATTAAATCCTTATGATATTTGTGGCATGGATTAGTGTCAATTAAAAGAGTGTACTACACTGCAGGTTAAACATGCAATCAAATTTTTGTTTTAAATTGACTCATCTAGTGAGTTGGGAAAGGCTTATGTTCTCCCTGTGTCGTTCCCAGCACCGCGCCCAGCTGACTCAACACAGCTGATTTTTTCCCCAGCATTAAAACGTTCCACTTGTAATAATCCTTCTCAGGTATCCTACAGCCATTAGCAAATATGTGAAGCTGAGTTATGCTGAGTTATGCTGACGATGCACGAAAAGGCATAGGGACTCACCCAAGGTCAAGCAGGTTAGGTCTATTCTTAGTACAAACCTAGCAGTGCAACTTCTAGAACAGGAGCAGGCAATCCCCCACACACCGCATGTAGAGCAGCAGCATGCCAGACAATGGCACATGGCATGAAGGGTGGTTCTCCTTCCCAGGAAACTGAGACGAATGCCTGAGATGGTGGCAGTGCCATTGGGGCTTGTTTGGTCCCAGCATGTCTGGCCAAGAACAGGCTTTCCTCACCTTCCTCCTTTTGTTTGCTGGCACACCAACATCTTCATAGTTATCTTTTTTTCTGTACTCTGGCCAGAATGATTGCCGACCTCTGAATTACAATTAAGAAACCAGCCCAGACAAGATATTATTTACAAGCGGACCCTCAAAATCCAATATTGCAAACTCAAAAAAAAAGAAAACAAAAAACCCAGACGGAATGCTTGGACGGTTAGAACTCTAAAATCAAAAGCAAAACGTATATTAGGGACAATCCAGAAACACAAGAAATGAATAGTTAAGACATGACCGACTTCTCTGAGTGACGACAAGTTCCTGGGGCTAGAATTTAGCCAGGTTGATTTCTACAGAGGAGAGAGCATTGGAGAGGTGTGAGCCTGCTTTGTGGGGAGGGTGGGGTATAAATTTGACAATAAATAAATAAATAAATCTACAAGTAAATAACAGGGTAAATGGTCTGCTTCTCTCTCTGCCTCTCCTAGCATCTCAGCTTGCTTCCTTTTCACACAGACACGCATCTGACCACTCCCTGTAGCCAAGGAAGGATCATCTCCTCCAGCCCCTGATGGACTGCTTGAACAGCCAGTTTCCTAACAAGGTCAACTAGGAAGTCATTGGTCATGATCACACGCAGCCGCGCCATAGGCATGAATGCCGGGCGTATTTAAAGGGTGCGATCAGACACAAACATCTGGGAAGTGCCTCACACCCTTTGGAAACCCGTTTTGCTCTGCTGCAGAAGTGGAGTAAAAAGACACCAGGGAAAGTCCGGTAGCAAGCGGGTTGCTACGGGCCACGGATGGACTTTCCCCTGTGTGATTGCTCCAGCGTGCTCCCATGGCATCGGGATGGTCTGATCAGGCCATCCCGACTCTGCGCTGTTTTTTTCACCCCCCATCTTGGTATGCGCATCATCGCACACTGCATAGGGAGCCCTCAGTGTGGAGATGCAAATCATCAATCCCTCGTTGAAGCTCACCGGAAACACATGGCAACCCCCCCACTGACTTACCCACGGTTGCATCTGATCACGCAGTGGAGGGCTGTGCCCGCAGCTTCCAAGGACTGTGTGATTGCACAATTGCGGGTCAAATTCCTATGGAGCAAATAGACTCGCTTCCCCCACGCTTTATCTTGCGCGTGTGACCGCCACCATTAATATTGTAATCTTATGCAGTTAGTTTAGATTACAGTAACACTGTAAAGTGACTTGCTATTCTCTTTGTCATGTAGGATGGAGTAAACCACAGTGATCGGGGTAAAGCCTTTTATACTATCCCTCTTTTTAAAAAAGATTTGTCTCCTCACTAGTGATTTCGGGCTATCTCTTTCTTAGGGGATAAACAAAACAGAAAAACAACTTAGAAACAAATCAAAATCATATGCATGATGGTTTTCTGTTTTACTTAGCATGATTTTTACTTGCAGTTGTAATTAAACCCTTCTTTAACAACTCAAAAATACCATGTTTGTCTTTTTGACTCAAAGCCAATACCCTACCTTCAGGTGAATTCTTAAACTCATGTAGCTTCAATTGTTCCAGACTTCCTTGCTTTCCTTGAAAAGTCTCCACTCTGAACAAAGCTCAAAGAATTTTGTTTTAACGTGTGTGTGTGTATATGTATGCTTGTTAACACTTCTGCCGAAGACAAATATGAGGCTAAATGCCTCTTTCCAATTGCTTTGTGCTCTGCATGAACATTCAACCAATCCAGCAAGAATTTTATTTCCAACCCAAAATGCAGACACACAAAACCAAACAAGACAAAATGTTTAGCGGTTACAACATGTGGTAAAATCATTTCTACTTTATCCCCAGATCACCTACCTATCTTGCTGTAAGGAAATTAACAAAGCATTTAATACCAAATGCATTCCCCACTCCAAAGTATGGAAGCTGTGCTTCTCTTTCTTCTGGGGTAAACACTAGGGTTGCCAGCTCTGGGTGGGGAAATACCTGGAGATTTTGAGGATGGAGCCTGGGGAAGGCAGGGTTGGGGGAGGGGAGGGACCTTATTAGGGTACAATGTCATAGAGTCCAGAATCCAAAGCACCCATTTTCTCCAGGGGAACTGATCTCTGTCATCTGGAATTGAACTGTAATAGCAGGAGATATCCAGGGTCCACCTGGAGGTTACCATCCTTGGATCACTGCTGCTTGCAGATGGTGGTCCAATAGGGTAGCCAACTCTGAGCTTAGGGCTGCCCATTCCCCTGGGGGGGGATTTTCCCACCCAAAGGGCCCCCAACCCACCCGTCTGGATTCGGCCGGCGGGAGAAACCCCACCCCCAAAGTGCCCAGATTGGGCCGGCGTGCCTGGGGCACGTCGCCGGGTGATCCTCTAGCAATCAGCCTGAAAACTCTATGGTACCATAGAATTTTCAGGCTGATTGCTGAAGCCAGCACCAGCAGCCTACAGCCCAGCCCCAACGCCAGACTGCTGCCACCTACGAGACAGCAGCGGAAACTTCGGAACTCTACCTCCTCACCGACCGGCCATCCCTCCAGGTATTACGCCTCCCCAACCTATCTGCTACCCTGAAGATCCAAGTAACGGTCTGGATTGAGGGGTCCCCCTGCCCTATAGAAGTGGACTCGGGGTCGGCGGCATCCATCATTTCGGTGGACATGCTACACAGACTTTGCCCTAATGGGGGACACCGCTTACGCCCCTCCCCTTTCTGTTTGGTGGACTTCCAAAGGAACCCAGTTCCTAACCGGGGAGTGGGGACTTTCAGAGTACAGTACCGGGGTTTTTTAGGGACTGTTGCTTGATTGTGGTGGATGGAAATCTGGTCAGTCCGCTGGGGCGGGCCTGGTTTGCGCTGTTGGGCATCATGATCGGGGGGGTTAATAAATGTGTTACCAGGGATTTTGCAGAGGTTTGCGGGGAGTTTCCCGCCATTTTCGATGGGGCTTTAGAGTGTTATAAAGGGCCCCTGGTTTCCTTGCAGCTAGACCCCATGGTGGCCCCTATTCACATGTGATTTCACACCGCTCCACTGGAAATACGGCCTAAAATTGATGCGGAGATGGACCGCTTAGTGGCGCAAGGGGTCTTAGAGCCAGTATCACATGCCATGTGGGAAACGCCGATTGTAACCCCACTTAAACCCAATGGCAAAGTCCGCATCTGTGTGGACTACAAATGCACAATTAATAAGGCCCTTCACGACCACTCCTACCTGGTCCTGGTCGTAAGTCATGTGCTGGCCTCTTTGGCGGGGCTAAGATTTTTAGCAAACTAGATTTGGTGAAAATCTTAGATTTGGGAGCTGCGGTGGCTCAAGTGGTTCATTGTTAAAAGGGAACCCTGGAGTGACGTCGTTTTTTGATGACATCCTTATTGCCGCGGAATCCCCTGACGACTTTGCCTCCCACCTCCATGCCGTCCTGCAACACTTTGACTTGGCTGGCCTCAAAGTGAAATGGGAGAAATGTCTCCTTGAGGTTTCCGAAGTAGACTTCCTGAGTTTCCGTGTAGACGCTGCCGGCCTACATCTGGCAAAAGACAAAGTGAAGGCCATTGTGGAGGCCCCCGGACCCACTTGTTAAGCAGAGCAACAGGCATTCTTGGGACTAATAAATTTTTGCCACGCCTTTCTGCCCCACAAGGCCGCAGTGGCAGAGCCCCTCCACCGACTCCTGGATAAGTCGGCTCCTTGGTCCTGGGGCCCGAAGGAAGCGGCAGTGTTCAGGGGGGTGAAAGCGCTTTTGATTTCCAACAATGTGCTGGCCCACTTTGATGAATCCCTGCTAGTGGTCCTTGCGTGTGACGCCTCTCCCTACGGCGTCGGCGCAGTCCTAGGCCACATCCTCCCTGACAGCCGTGAGGTTCCTGTGGCCTATTACTCCAGGACCTTAACATCCGCAGAGCATGCAAATCGACAGGGAGGGCTTGGCGATTGTCGCCAGGGTCAAGAAGTTTCACAACTGCATTTATGGGTGCCCTTTCACGATCGCTATGGACCATAAGCCCCTCCTAGGCCTCTTCGTTGCCAACAAACAAACGGCCCAAGTCATGTCACCCTGAGTCCTCAGATGGTCCCTTTTTCTGGCTGGCTACCAGTACCACCTGGAGCACCGCCCGGGCAAGGCTATGGGACGTGCCAATGCCCTGAGCCAGCTACCGCTGCCAGTCACAGACACCAATCCCGCTCCTGTACCTGGGGTCCTGCTCATCGAAAGTCTTCCGGAGCCTCCTCTGCAAGCTGCCGACATCGCTGCCCATTCAGCCTGCAACACCCTCCTCTCCGGGGTCTTGGGCTGAGTGATGAGGGGTTGGGCTACGTCGTCCCCGGGCCCCGAGTTCGCAGCTTTCAGTACCCGGAAAGATGAACTCTTGGCCCTGAAGGGGTGTCTTCTGTGGGGAGACCGAGTCGTGGTCCCTAGCGGCCACTCACGGCACTCCATGAGGCGCATCCAGGCATCATAAGAATGAAGGCACTGGCCCGGAGCTATGTGTGGTGGCCGGGAATTGATGCTTATGTGTGATGGCCGGGAATCGATGCTGAGATCGAGTCCTGGGTCTGGAGGTGCCAAACCTGCCAGGAAGTTCGGCCTAACCCGCCAAGCACACCAACACAGCCGTGGGAGTCAACCCGCAGACCATGGTCCTGGCTTCACATCGATTTCGCCGGACCATTCCAGGGACTGTTGTTCTTAGTGATAGTTGACTCCTACTCGAAGTGGCTGGAGATCAGCCCCGTGTCCACAACTTCTACGACGGCTGTGATCCAGTCCCGCCGCCAGATCTTCACTACACACGGGCTGCCAGACATGATAGTCTCCGACAATGGGGCAGCCTTAACGTCAACGGAGTTCCAGGAATTCCTCCAAAGGAACCTGATATGGAACATCCGATCCACGCCCCTCCACCCTACGACCAACGGCCAGGGCGAGAGAATGGTGCGAACCACGAAGGAAGCCCTCAGCAGGATAACGGACGGGGACTGGGAGTTCTGGCTAGCCCGTTTTCTCCTGACCCAGTGGACGACACCTAACCCCATCACCAGCCACAGCCCTGCGGAATTATTGATTGGCCGAAGACTCGCAACCTTGTTGGATTAGCTACACCTGGACCGGGCCCCAGACTCCAAGAGGATGGTGGAACAGTGAGAGGCTCCGAGAGGGTTCTTCCCGGGTGACACAGCGTTCATCCGGAACTACAGAACGGGAAATCCATGGTTGGCAGGACAAGTGATTGAAGTCACGGGCCCGGTATCTTACGAGGTATTGATGGAAGATGGCAGGCTCTTAAAGAAGCACTTGGACCAACTGACCTCTAGTTCAGCTGGTGCCGCTAACACTTTCCAAGGAAACACAATCCCAGTCTGACCCCAGCATTAAGCATGCACTACTTCTCCGAGCAAAAGTTCCAGAGGCTAGCACTCACAGAGGTTTTTTCCCTTTGGAGGAGAGCAGATTGGAAATTTACGCATTGTAGTTTTTGTTTTATTTACAAATATACAGGTAGAGCACAGGTGAGGGCGCAGAGGGATTCTTTCAGGGCAGTAGATCCACCACCTCACATCAGACTGAGAAAGAAACCCTGTACCCCACCCCCAGTACTTCAGCAATGTGTGGTCTGCTTCCCTCTTGCATCTCAACCGCTTTTCCTTTTCATACAGACACACATCTGCCCAGCCCTGCCCGAAGGTGAAGTCATCTTCCCCCTGAGCATTAATAGGCTGTTTAGATTGCCAATTCTATAACAATGAAGGTCAGCTGGGGAGATATCCACAGTCCCTAAAATACATCACTATTCCCTTTGTCATGTAGGATGAACTGAGTGACAATGATCAGCCTATCACCTATACAAATACCTCTGATAGCAAAATATCTGATAGAGCTTTTCAAGGTGGCAATGGTAATTTGGATGGCTTCACTTAGATAGCTATGTTGACAATGATAAATATGGCCAACTTAGACTTATAGGGAAGATCATAAAAGTATAAAAATATTATTATTTCAGAAGTAGAGAAAGAAGTACTTTTCTCCCTTTCTCCCAATACAAGAACTCATGGGCACTCAGTGAAGTTAATGAGCTTAGAACAGATAAAAAGAAGTACTTCTTACTCAAAGAGTAATTAACATGTGGAAATCACTGCCACAAGAAGGGTGGCGGCTACAAGCATAGTGTCAGGTTCTATAGTCAGTTCACACCACACAGCGTTTCATAAGAAATATTCTGTTTATTGGTAGTACATAACTATGATCCATGTACGTTCTTTGTTAGGAATGGCCTACAGCAGCAGGGTACCTAAAGATATAGTAGTTTCAAAACACCCCCCATTACAAGCAAAGCCAATAAGCATAGTGTAATTGTCCCACGCACACGAGAGGAAATTAAGCGGGAGAAGGTGAGCCGTTCATTCCCAGTGAGTCAGGAGCAGCTGGGAATCAAGGTCAAAAAACACATAGATAGATAACAAGCCAGACTGGAGTCATCATTTGAGAAGCAGGATGGAGGTAGTGCACCCCCCACACATTCCGCAGACTATGGCAGTGTTAACTGACATTCTACCCCTCCAAAACCCCTCCCCCCAGTTTCTGTGGGAAATGCTGATGGAAATTGTGCAAAGCTGAGGAGTATCAATGTTGTCCACCCCACCCACTCATGATACTGTGGACCAAAGTCCACCCAATCTATTAAGTAATACAACTTATTGTGTTTAAGCTTAGAGTCCAATATATCAGCAACTTCAAAATGCGGTTCGCCTTGCACCATCGGGGGAGCGGTTGGGCTCGTTCCGGTCTCCAAGCATTTGGCCCATGATCTTTTTTTAAGAGGCTGAAATGGAAAATGGGATGTATAAACTTCAGATTTTTAGACAAGTCCAGTTCAACAGTCACATCATTGATTTTACATAACACCTGGAATGGACCAATGAACTTCCACCCTAATTTACGAGAAGGGAGAAGTCCATGAATATTTTCAGTGGAAACATAGACAGAGTCCCCCGGCTGGACCTCCCAACCCTCAGACTGTCTTTTGTCTGCTTTCAATTTATAAGCCTCTTTTGCCTTATGCAAGGTTTTACACAATAGTGGCCAGGCATTTCGCAAATGCTGGCACCAGTCCCCCACATCCCCAGTGGGTAGGGGAGTATTCGACAAGAAAGGGAGTGGCGGTGCCTCATATCCATAGAGGGCCATGAATGGAGAGACCCCTGTAGATGAGTGACATGCATTGTTGTAGCAAAATTCAGCAAAGAGGAGTCCCAGTCATCTTGCTGATAGTTAGTGAAACAACGGAGGTACTGTTCCAGGGTCTGATTCACCCTCTCCATTTGCCCATCAGTCTCTGGGTGATAAGCACTGCTCAATCCCCATTCCACCCCAAATAAATCCATAAGCTCCTTCCAGAACTTGGAAACAAATTGCGTCCCGCAGTCGGAGATTATCTTGCGGGGCAAAGTATGGAGCCTGATCACATGTTGCAGAAACGCCTTAGCAAGGAGGCATGCCGTAGACATAGACTTAAACGGGACGAAATGAGCTTGTTTCATAAAGAGATCCACAAGCACCCATATAATCATTTTTCCCCTGCTGGGGGGGTAAGTCAGTGATAAAATCCATAGAGATCACCTCCCAGGGTTGTCCCGGGGTAGGCAGGGGCTGCAAAAGTCCAGGCGGCTTTCCCGGGCAGGGCTTACACATGATGCATGTTTGGCATGATTGAACAAACAAGGAAAGATCTTTTCTCATCCCAGGCCACCAGAACTGGCACTGTAGCAAATGTAGGGATTTTACAAAGCCCAGATGCCCAGTCAGTTTATTTCCATGCACTCGGGACATAACTTCCCCCCTCAGGGCCCCTGGAACAAACAGTTTGTGCCCATGATACCAGCAGCCGTTCCCCTTCTTATCCACCCCCCTTCTTTTCCAGTTCTTTTCGGTCACAGTCTGAGAGGGCGGAGGCGAACTTTGATTCCCAGCCTCCCTCCTCCACAGGGGGCGAGGCCTTTGCCTGGCTATGGGTTACAACAGCCCCTCCTAACTGGGAGGGAGTGAACATTGAGTTCAGCATGCCCTCCCGCCGACTGTCATGCTGAGGTAGGTGGGACAACGCATCAGCCAGAAAGTTCCCTTTTCCGGGAAAGTGGTGGAGGGTGAAATTAAACTTGGAAAAGAAATCTGCTCACCACAACTGCTTGGCGTTAAGGTTGTAGGGCATCCGTAAGACCTCCAAGTTCTCATGGTCAGTCCAGACTTCAAAAGGTACTTGTGCCCCCTCTAACCAGTGGCGCCAGGTTGAGAGGGCTAACCTAATCGCCCCTGCTTCCTTGTCCCACACTGACCAGTTGCACTCTGTGTCATTAAATTTGCATCCGTGGCGACATCCAATGCATCGACTTGCACAATATTTTTTTTATTTTCATCTGGGTGAGCCAAGACAGGCTCTGAGGTGAATAAAGCCTTTAACCGATTGAACACCTCCTGGCATTCGACCAACCAAATCAGCTTGGCCCCCGGCCGAGTACTCTCGGGGCCTTTTCCTTTTGTTTTTAATAAATCCGTGAGCGGCAAGCTCACCTGTGCAAAATTTGCGAGAAAAACTCTGTAAAAGTTGGCGAATACAAGGAAGGCTTGTAGCTGCCTCTGGGTGCGAGGTGGCTCCTATCCCAGTACATCCTGCACCGTAGCTAGGTCCATTTCCAACCCTCGCAGGGAGATGTGATAGCCGAGGAAGTCTATCTCAGTACAATGGAACTCACATTTTGAGGGCGTGGCAAACAGTTTTTTTTCTTTAGAATATTTTTATTGATTTTATCCATTACCCAACACTCAACAAAACATGTGCTATTAGTACAATTATACACAGACGAGCATACAGCCATATTTACTTCCAACTAATATGTCTCAAATCCCATCCTGACCCTTCCGCTTTACTTTCCATTTGTATAATTTCCCCCAATTCTTCTTAAACATCTCATCATCTTTCCCTTTTAATATACAAGAAATTTTATCCATTTCGGCGACATCAAACCATTTTTGAACCACCTCTAAATTATCTGGAATTTTCTCTGTTTTCCAGTACTTGGCGTAACTCATTCTAGCAGCTGTTATACAGTGTAACAACAAATTCTTTCCTTCTTTCCCGTATATTTCAGGTATGATGTTCAGTAGGAAGATTTCAGGTTTTAGTGGAATTGACACCTCCATAATTTCCTTTAGCATCTCTCCAATCTTCCCCCAGTATTCACTAGCTTTGCTACATGTCCACCACATATGGAAGTATGTGCCAACATTCTGCCTGCATTTCCAACAAATATTTGTCGAAATCTTAGAATATTTTGCTAGTCTGGAGGGGTATAGATACCATCTGTGTACCACTTTATAAACATTCTCTTTAAAGGGAGTTGCCCTGGTGGATTTCATATTTGTCTCCCATATCTTCAACCACCTATCTAACTCTATGTCATAGCCTAAATCCCTGTTCCAAGTTGTCAAACTAGCCCACACCACTTCTTCTTGCATCTTCCCATCTAATAATATTCTGTATACCTTCTTTATCAGTTGGACTTCCGAAGTAAGCCATATCTTATCCATGTCTGTCATTTTCGTCTGTCCTTTTCTCATAAAACCCAACTTTCTGGTCTTCTTTAAATCGTGATTTTAACTGCATGTTTTGTAGCCATGACAATTCTATATTTAGTGCTTTCAAGCTATCCAATGGCTTTAAATTACCGTTATTGTCCAGTAGACTATCATATGAACACCTATTTCCATGAACATACAAAGTTGGTTTCACCAGAGCTTCTATGGGCGATATCCATCTCGGTATTTTCTCATAGTATTGATGTTTAACCTCTCTCCAAACCTTTATTAGAGACCCTCTTACATAATGACATTCGAAATATTTCTTTTCTTTGTTATACCAGAGAGTGGCGTGCCACCCCATCAGAAGATCGTGGCCCTCTAGCTTTAGAAGTCTGCTGTTTGAAAGTGTAGCCCACTCCTTTATTCACACCAAGGCAGAGGCCTTGTAATATAAACCCCAATCCAGCACACCAAAACCACCTATCTCTTTTCTACTCTGCATCATCTTTAGTTTAAATCTCGGTTTCTTCGATTGCCAAATAAAGGAGGAACTAATCTTTTCTAGTTCTCTAAAGAATTTCTGATTCCTAATAATAGGTAATGTTTGGAAGAGAAACATTAGCTTCGGAAGAATACTCATTTTAATTGTAGCAATTCTGCCTAACAGCGATAATTGTAAATCTTTCCAATTTTCCAAATCTTTTTTAACTTCCAAGAGCGTTTTTTTATAATTGTCTTCAAATAATGAACTGCATTTATTTGTTAACCATACTCCTAGGTATTTAATTCTCTTATTACAAAACCTGCTTTTTCTTGTATTGCCTCTTCAGTTGCCTTTGAGCAGTTCTTTGTTAGTATTTTAGACTTTTGGAAGTTTATCTTTAGTCCTGCCACCTGACCATATATTTGTAACACATATACTAATTGTTCTATTGATTCTAACGGTTCTTCTAAACGAATACTAAATCATCATCTCTTGGCAAACAGTTTGTGCTTGTGTAACGTACTTAATACTTCACGCATCAACTTTACATGGGAGGCTTTGTCAGGGGAATACAGTAGGGTATCATCTAGATAAACAATAACCCCTTTGAACAGGTGCTTGTGCAACACTTCATTGATAAGATTCATGAACCGGGTGCCCCTTGCAATCCGAAGGGCAGGAGAAGGTGAGCCGTTCGTTCCTGGTGGGTCAGGAGCAGCTGGGAATCAAGGTCGAAAAACACATAGATAGATAACAAGCCAGACTGCAGTCATCGTTTGAGAAGCAGGAGTGAGGTAGAGCACCCCCACACATTCCACAGACTATGGCAGTGTTAACTGACACATAGACAGCTTCAAGAGGGGACTGGATAAGCATATGGAGCAGAGGGCCATTTGTGGGTATTAGCCACAAGGTATGGATGGAACACTATGTCTGGGGCAGTGATGCTCTGTGTTCTTGGCACTTGTGGGGGGCAGCAGTGGGAGGGCTTCTGGAGTTCTGGCCCCACTGGTGGACCTGCTGATGGCACCTGGGTTTTGGCCACTGTGTGACACAGAGTGTTGGACTGAATGGGCCATTGGCCTGATCCAACATGTTCTCTTATGTTCTTATGTGATATTGAAAATGTTCTACCTATTGGGCAAATGCTGTTTTTAGAACTATTACAGTATTTTTTTAGCGTGCAATCTTCAGTCTTTTGTACTCTCTTGTTATCTGATTTGCTAATACAAGGTTTTCAGAAGATGAGTAGAAAGAAATTACTTTCTGCCTTGATTAGGGTTGGATTCAGACTTAATTACTGGAACAGCATTCTTTACCTGCTGTTTGAGCCTGTTTATCTTGCTGTTGCATAAAGAAACCACACTGAGAATAAATTTGGGCTTCGGTTATCAAAATTATAATGACAGTAGTGATTAGAATGGTGAGCACATTTGTTGTTGTTAATGTTATTAGCAATTTTGAATGGTAAACTATATAACACAATCCACTACTACGGTAAAAAGAGCAACATTATCAGAGATGGAACACTGGTATAGAGAAGAGTTTGTCATCTGAAAATATCAGAAATGTTGGAGAGGCTTCCAGTCTAAAACTGTCCTCTTACATATTTGGCTGAATTTCCCAAAATCAAAACCTTTTGGAAGAAAATTAAACATGTAAACATCAAGTACCCACTGAATGTCTTGAGGGAACTATACAAAATCAACATTATCAACTGATCAGCAAAAATTCTGATTCAAGCAAGCAGAGTTAACATAAAGCTTACTGAAATGGCAGTCACCTATGTGCGCTTGAAGGAGAAAAATATTTTAAAAGTCACTCTTTATTGACTCTATGAACATGAGATAATTTAGATAGCCACATGTTGTTGCTGCATTGTTTTATACTGATGCAATACCATTTTTCTGCATGTATATCTCTACTCTGTATCTTGTCTAATATGCTCTGCGTATTCAGATTTTTGTAAAATTCTTGTAAAATCCTTGTAAATTTCTTATTAGATGGCTCTTCACATGGATTATATTGATTTACATGGTAATCTGCTTTGAATCTCAGTGAGAAAGGCAGACTATAACTAAATAAATATATAAAAGGAAGAGGTTGTATGGATATATAAAACATTTCAGTGCAGCAAACACATTTTCCTTTCATTGTTATTGTGTAAACCTTTATTAATTAAAATGGCAATATTTTTCAAACATTTTGAATCAAGGTAATAACCTCTGCTTCCCTTTCTGGGAACATTCCCTAGCCTAACATAAGCAACCTGTGAAAAAGTTAAAACAGCTGACGGGTTGCCCACCATTAACCTGAAGGACAAGAATTGTGAACTGAGCACCTCTAGCTGCTTCTAGCTGAGTTTTGATGTAGAGTCTGAGACAGGAAAAAATGACACTCTCAGCAGCTGCTTCTCTTCTGGCAAAATGTAATAATTCCCAGAATTTCAGCCTGTGACCCCTCTGTAGCTGTCATGACCTCCCAGGGGACCCTGGCCTACGGTCTGAAATGTTGATGTGAAGGGTTTTCTGTTCAAGTTCTATTTCCTTTCAAATTATGGATTCATTCTCGTCAGGTTTTTTCCCCCTGTTTCTACTTGTCAGCCAATGTTCCACCCTAACCCCTGAACTACAGTTGCCAACAATATTTGCTAAGGATTAAGCTAGGGTGGAACCAGCCATCTGCCATTTATCATCCTGAGTTTTGTGCTCTTGTACTTCACTGAATGAACTGGCGGTAGCTTCCGTCCTATGATGCATCACCACAGAAACACTCTTCAGAAAGAGAAGGCCGGCTGGTTCTTCTTAGACAACATAATCTATACATCAAAGACTTCTTTACCAAGCCCCTGAGCTCTTTGTACCTGATATTACCTGTGTTTCATACAGCTTTGTTTTTCAGAGAAAGTGGAAAGAAGATACACATGATGCCAATAGAATTCAGCTTCCAGACTTCTCTTTTCTATTTGACTGATCTTTTCTTTTTAACTCTGGCTTCTAAGACAACAATATAAACTGGAAACTAGATGAAAACAGACTAAATTCTCTCATTATTTATCACTGATTACTATTATGAGCATGGTCATTTCCTTTTTTCTCTTGACAGCTAGGACCTAGATTTTCAAGAATTTAACAAATTAGCATGCATTTCATCATCACACACATGAAATAGCCATTTGTAGACCAAGTTGGTATCACTGGGTATCTAAAATAGCTCTTTTACTCTGATGGACTTCTTTCCTCTATGAGTGGAAAGATCTGTCCACTTCTATCAATATTCAGAAAGTTCTCCCACAAATGTGCCAAATATAGTATGTCAGTAATTCATGGGAATGTCACTTATGAACACTTATGAAGATAACAGCTATCAGAGTTTGCACAATTTGAACAATTCTACATGAATTTCATGATTACAAGGGTCACACTAGAGTGTAGCCTTTTGAAATGAGGAAACTGTTTGTTTTATTTAATTCATTTATACTCTTGTCTTTCTCACAAGTGGGGGTACAAAGCAGCTTTCATAATTCTCCTCTCCTCCATTGCATCCTCATAACAACCTTGTGAGGTAGGTTAGGATAAGACTGTGTGACTTTGGTTTAGGCCTCCTCTTCTGCTCTTCCTGTGTCCTGCCAAAACCAAAATGTCCTATTAAAATATATAATCAAAACAAGCTTCAGAGAAAGAAGCCCCAAAATGCCACTCAAGAACACTGAGGTACTGTGCTGAGAGTCAGATTAGCCATTACAGCTAGTGGGAAAAATCTCGATTGACTGATGGCCTAGAGGCCACCCTGTTATAGAGCCTCAAGGTTACAACATCATGGGTCAGCATGGCTAGATCAGCTGTGTCTAAAAGACATACCAGTCTACACACCAGGTGTAGATGGTAAAAAGTACTCTTGGCAGTAAAGCTAATTAAAGATGCTTGCACACCTGTCAGTTTGGCTCATGGTCTGTTCACCAGCCACAAACAGGGTCCTGATTTTTCAACACTGCTTGGTTTTCACAAGTAGTGTGAGAAGTATTTGTAGGGTTATTTTCTTGTACATTCAAGCGATACCATACAGTGCAATCCATAGTGTTTCATTTATGCACATTCTCTCGCAGTCTGATGAAAGTTCCAGTTTCTTTCCTATTCTACATACCTGTCTTCATTGCCTGCTGCCAGGCAGCCAATTGCTTCAAAAATTAGTGAACAAATCAGTTGGTCACCCAGTGTTTATTTAAAAAAACACTGGTTTTTAAATTAGTGTTCTCAGGGTTATTTCGTGTATGCATATCTTCACACAGCCTCACGGAAAGCAGAGTTCTCTTCCTGCATCAGTTAATTATCTGACATGACCATACATGATCTTGAGGGTAAATATATTTTACCTGCTGTGCAGATTCCAACATGCCTGCGAGTCAAGGAAATGAAACTTCACCACTACCAAAAAAAACAACCTGCCACAGATACTGTGCAAAAAGCTGTTCAGTAGCTGTTTTGACTTGGATGCCAACAAACCGAACAAATCCTCAGCTCATGAGCAATTATGGCTGTTGAACACCATATGTTCTCCTGCCAAACACATTTGTTGTGAAGTTCACAATATCCCTAGAATTAACTTGCTTTTCTAACAGAAAAGAACAATCTAAAAGAACTTGCAGGCTCTTCACACAGTCAACCACACTAGGGTTGCCAGGTCTGGGTTGGAAAATACCTGGAGACTTTGGGGGTGGATCCAGGAGAGGGCAGGGTTTGGGGACGGGAGAGGCCTCAGCATGGTACAATGCCATAGAGTTAATGTGGCATCCTCTCTTTAGGGAGGACTGATTTTCTCTTTAAATTTATACTTTGTGTTCATAAACAGGGTAGATTCAGCTGCCACCAGGAATTTAAACAAATTCCAAATCTTTTCTCATTAGCTGTTGGTAAAGTGACCTCGAGTCTAGGCTTTTCAAGGGTCTCTGTGGTCCTGAGGGAAGAATGAACTGGATTCTGGAACTCAAACAAAATGTGATTTATTGGATAAAATTTTAAACACAAATAAGTTGTTTGTTAACTATAACTGTTTAGGGGAAGAGAAACTGGAAAAATTAGCAGTCAGGGTATCACACACAGTCTTTGGTCACAGGAGCTTTCTCTATTAAGAATCTCCATTTCAATAGACCCTCACTCTGGCTAAGCTCTTTATTTTGTGCTTAGTTTTCTCTTATATTTTAGGATGTCTCAGATTCTTCTCGTAACTCTTCCACATTTAAACTTTCAACAACATATTTTCTGAACAAGTTTTCACACAGCACTCTGTCCTTGTTCTTTGACAGCCTCCATAACTGACTTTGAGACACCCACAGAGATTCATTTCAAAACAACTCCTCCCTCACTCTATCCACCAATCACAGCACACTTGTCTCCCTCAGTCATTCTACTCTGCTATCACTGCACTCCAACCAAACATTTAAAGAGACACACACACTCTTAAAACAAGGAATCATTACAGTTCCCCCTTCAAAGCAGCCATTTTCTCCAGGGGAGCTGATCTCTGTCAGCTGGAGATCAGTTGTAAAAGCAGGAGATTCCCAGGCCCCACTTGGAGGCTGGCAACCCTAAACCACAGCCAAGGAATCTCTGTCTAGGAATGGCAATGCATTCCCTTTAAAGTATCAACCTTACGAACCAGCATTACCTCCATATTTTATGGATTCAATTTCAGCTTGTTCCCTTACTGGCTATTGACCATGGCATTAAAACACTGGCCCCAGACAGAGATTACTGGTGGCTTAGACAAAGAAATATAGAGCTGTAATGACTATATACCATAAGGGAAGTAATGGACCTCTTCAGTACTCCACATGTCAGCTCCCAAGGATCTGAGTTAGTATCTTCATCAGAACTTTCTGTATCCAATTACATAACAAAGAATAAACCCAATGAAGAGCCACACCTTTCAGACCCACCTTACACTCCATACATATTAACAAAATAGAGTAAACCATGGTATACTGGTGGCTAAATCCTGCAAAACCAGCAGTTGACAAAATGCATAAGACCTGAGTTTTACTAATCTTTAAAGGAAACCAAGTCACGGATCCTTCCCTTCTTTTATTTATATATTTATACCCTGCTTTTCTCCCCAGTGGGGAGCCAAAGCTGCTTACAAAGTGATTTTCCCCTTCATTTTATCGTCAAAATGTCCCTGTTTCGTAGTTTATGCTGAGGAAGACTGACTGGCCCAAAGCAAGTTTTTGCGACGGTGGGGATTTGAGCTTGGAGCTCCCTGACCCTAGTACTTAGCCCCGTTCCTCTGCTATAACTGCTAAAGATCAAACATTTATTCATGAACAAGGAATAGGGCCCATTGTGGAAATAAATACAACGAGCTCTAGAAAGAGGCTCTGGGAGAGTGCCCCAGCCTTGGGCACTCAGTGTCAATTTGCTGTGGTGATCTCAGCAGGGTATAATGACACAGAGTCCACCATTTTCTCCAGGGGAACTGATCTCTTTTATCTGAAGAGCAGTTGTAATTCTGTGTGATCTCCATCCCACCACTGGAGACTGGCAACAATGGTTCCCCAAGAGGGAATGGCTGGTTTGGAGGGTGGAGTCTATGGCATTGTACCTGTCTGAGGTCCCACCCCTCCTCAAACCTCACCCTCTCCAAGCTGCACCCCTCAAATCTCCAGGAATTTCCCAACCTGGAGTTGGCAACCCTATCTCCCTCCCAGCAAACCATCAAACTACCATTATCTGCCCCCTGGCTTCAGCTTTCCATGTCCTCCCCCTCCCTCCTAGAGAGCAGGTGTGATTCTGAGTGTTTTCCAGAGCCCTACCTGGAGATTGGCAACACTGGTTCCCCCTTGAAGGATGGCTGGCTTGGAGGGTGAAGTCCATGGCATTGCACCTGAGGTCCCACCCCGCCTCAAACCTCACCCTCTCCAGGATCCACCCCTCAAATCTCCAGGAATTTCCCACCTGGAGTTGGCAATCCTATCAGGACTGGCCCCAATGAGTTTTCTCCCAAAGGCCAACGTCGGTGTGGAAAGGGCCTTTTACTGACAGAACCTGATTGCCTAGCAACAGGCACTGAGGAGAAAGTACAGTACGTCTGGAGATTTGGGGGGGTTGATCCTGTGGAGGGCAGCATTTTGGGGGGGGGATAGAAGGACTCAGCAGGGGATAATGCCATATGGTCTAGCCTCCAAAGCAGCCATTTTCTCCAGGGGAACTGATCTCTGTCATCTGGAGATCAATTGTAACAGTGGGAGATCTCCAGATCCCACTTGGAGATTGGCAGCCCTAGGGGAAAATCAGCCACACAGCAGGGGGTTGAAGAGAATGGTTTGATGGTCGCTGGCCCACCTCATTAGCCAGCCAGCCATGGTGGAGCCAAAAAGGAGAGGAAAGTGGCCAAGCTGGCAGTGGGCAGAGGAGGGGGTTATGCTGAAAGTCCTTTGTTTTTTTACTACAGAAGCAAACTTGGTTGCCTACCAACAGCCACTGAGGTGACAGTTAGTCCCACACAGGAGCCAAGAGAAGTGTCAGGAGAGAGTCTGGCTTTCCAGGAGCCACAGCTCATTTCCTCAAGGCCAGACCCTCCCTGGCACTGCCACCGCTGCTGAAGAAAGGGGGGGGAGCCTTTGAAAGGCGCTGTGCAGCCTTCTCTGCAGTGCAGCCCGCTAAGCTATCACCCTGACAAAACGCTGGCCTTGTGGCTGAGGGAGAGGGGCCGCGAGGGGCAGCGAAGGTGAGTGCATCCCCTGCTTGACGCTTTGCTAGGTCTGCCTCCTTCTCCCCCGTGGAGGGGTTGCCGCTCTCTCGGCAGAGCATCCATCCCCTTCACCGGCTCCCTCCAGACTGAGGGCGAGACACTGGCTGCCGGCTCTGTGGGTGGGGCTGAGGCAACGCAGCGAGGCAATGCAGCCGGGGGATTGGCAGACCTTCAGAGTGGCAGCTGAGGGAGCCCAAGGCTGTGGGAGTGTGTGGAACGTTGAGGAAAGTGGGACACGAAAACTCTTTTATATACAAGGATGCCAGGGGAAAAAACCAGCAAACCCTAAGATAACAGGAAGTAATTAACCTAAAAACAACAGAACAAAAGAGAAATTGCAGACAAAAGCAGGACCTTTACTGAAGAGGAGTTACTTCCGGGTAGATATATAGCAGGATCTGTGTAGGTGGATTTTTATGGGGGAATACAGCACTTATTAAAGCTATGTGGAACCTTGTTTCAATTCTGTTTGAAGCCGAATATGGATAAGAATGATTGAGCAGCTAAAAAAGATCATAAAATGGAATGCACCTCTCCTTCTCCCCCTCGTCCACTCTCATCTTTGCCTAATGGAAAATCATAGAAATATAAAAGATGGAGATAACTCAGAGGTTACGCTGTTGGGTGTCACACCTTTTCTGTGTTCAAGTTCCAGTCTTTTGAGTTTGTTGCTTCACGACTTGACTTTTCCAGTATTTTCTTGATGAATGCTATTGAGTCACAGAATACTTTATGTGTCACAGAACGCTATGATTCACACACTGTTCGGTGATATCCAGGCAGACACTTGGTATATTTTAAGCTTTACCCTTTTTAGAAAGGTTTTTGCCTCTAATAATAGTGTAATTAGGACTTGGCATGCTTTCTTTCCACAGTAAATTTGTAGTCTTTTATTTAACTTAGATCAGTCAGGACAAGATACCAAGAGTTTGCACTCATACACATCCTTAAAGTAATTTTATTACTCCTGAGTTCTTCTTTAGCTCATTCTGTTCAGCAATGATGGGGGGCTGACACAGTATTTTTGTGTTGTAGAATGCACACTACAAATAATTGTATAGAACTGTATTACCTTCCTCCTCTGGTCATTTAAAAATAACTAAATAGCCCCAAACATCTTAGCCTTTCTCAAAGGATAGATACCTCAATTCTCTGATCAGTTTAGTTACCCCTTTCTACATTTTCTCACTTCTATCATTATAGAATTTGTACAAATACATGATACTGGCCAATTTATTTTCAGTTAGTTTCCCAACAACCCCTAGCATAAAATTTCCCTTTTTGGTGCCACTGCTGTGCACTCTTAGGGTTTTCACTGGTGGATGCAAAGTGCTGGTAAGTCACAGTTGACTTGTGGAAACTCTGTAGGGCTTTCAAGGCAAGAGTAGAAAACCTGGATTTCCTTGGTTGTCTCCCTTCCAAGTACTAACCAGTGCTGATCCTACTCAATTTGACTATTTTTAACTCATCCCTGATTCAGGATCATTTATGAAAAGGTTAAAATGCACTGGTCCCAATGAAGATCCTTGGGGAATCCCTCCTTTCACCTGTAAGAACTGTCAGCTTAGTGGACCATTCTATTATTTGTTCTTTAGCAAGTTACTGAACTCTTTGTTCAGTTTACTCAGGAGCCTTTAGTGAGGGATTTTTGGGACGTAAATACTATCAACCAAATCACCTTTGTTTAATATTTGTTGTTGTTCTTAAACAATTCCAAACTACTGCTTGATATTCAGCAAGCCTTGTTTTTCTGCAAGCGTAATCGTTCCTGTTTTAACAATGTTTTCTACCAGTTTACCTGGGATAGGTGTTAGCCAGGTGAGCCTGTGATTTCCTTGCTTCTCCTTGTTCCCTTTAAAAAACAATGTCAATAACACAGACCATACATAATGAAAAGTGGACAGCTTTCATGTCAGGAAGAACTGCCTGTTAGCATGGCCTGTTTGCTGCTTCGAAAGAATCTTCCAGTGTTATATTAGATGGCCCGTATGGCCCCTTCCAGCTCTGTGATTCTGTTCCAACTCTGTGATTCTATATGTGCTGCAGCACTAGAGCAAAAGAGTACACTTATTCTGTGTATGTGATCACTTTAAGAAAGAAAAAGGGTTTATTGTGAAGCATTCACAACATGGCAGGGCATTTGGGAGCATGAGAGAAGTAGGCAGAGGAGATAGCCTTGCTGGTCCTCACTAGGTTGTTTACATGAATGGCATAGTGGGCAGCAAAATGCCTCTAAATTTTCATTTTTTTGTTTGTAATTTTTATTTTGAAACTACTACACTTTTAAAAGAAGTCCTGGTACAAGGACAGGTAGTAGGGAGATATGCAGACACTAGAGCCCTGGTGTAATATACTCCTCCTAACAGCTTGTTTGCCATGCAGACTAGAGTTTGTTGAAAGCATTACTGGCCACTGCTGCAGCGCAACCTTGGTATCCAAGTGCAATTATTAATCCAGTCGAATTACATATCTGGAAGCAGATGTACTCTCATTGATGAGTCCCCGCCCTCCCTCAAATTGTTTGCAGTGTCTGCCAATTGTCATTAAGTGTCTCCTATGGATTGTTTCAAGATCTAAGCTTCATCCATTCTCCAACCCCACCCAGACACTGGTAAATCACCACAGGATGACTCAACTGTGAATCCCTAACATACAACCATAGCAGCATCTCTGAGGCACAGGAGGATGCTTTGACTTATCAGCTCAAAGTACTTTGACAAGACTCAGCCACCCAGCTCTAGATACAGACAAGAGGCTAAATTCCTGGATGCATTCACATTAATTATGAAGCATGATGACTTCATAGCATGGAGGTTTTCTATGGCATGGAGGAAGGAGAAGCACCAGATATATGCAAAGGTTACTCTCTATAAATGTAAAAGCCGAACTCCAGACTGAAGAATGAAACTCATGGAAGCCACCAGTGTTCCAGAGAAGACTACAATCCTGGTGTAGCCCTCCCCCTTTGCCTTCTTGACGAATTTTGATGCCACCCTATTTTGTCTCTCTTTTTTCAGAACAAAGTTTGAGTCCAGTGGCACCTTTAAGACCAACAAAGTTTTATTCTGAGGAAGTGTGTATACACACACCAACAAAGTTTTATTCTGAGGAAGTGTGCGTACACACGAAAGGTTATACTTAGAATAAAACTTTGTTGATCTTAAAGGTGCCACTGGATTCAAACTTTGTTCTGGTGCTTAAGACCAAAACGGCTACCCACCTGGATCTCCTTTTTTCACTAATCCTGAATTCCAGGTGCTAACAGAAGCATAGAAATTCCTATGCAAGAGCTACAATACGGTATGGAATCCAGGCCATGTGTTTTGCCCAGGGCAAAGGCTACTTGTTTTAAACAAATTCCTCTTCTATGGATCTTTATCCTTAAACCAGAATCTTAATACCGTGCCCTGTGAAGAGTGTCTCAAATGCAATCTGCCTGTTGAGCAACGCTAGCGTCTTACAATAGCACTCAAGTCAAGCCTACTCTTAATTGTCTCATATTCTCATAGAAGGCTCCCTAGAAAACATATGGATGCACACACCAAGATTCAGGATTTAGTCCAAATGAAAAATATATTCTTATCATAGGTAATGGAAGTTTTCAGCATACTGATGACATTAAATTCCTGTAACCCTAAGGGCTGGGCATGGTAGATCTTATCGGTTGCACAATGCTTTCACTTGGAATCTTTATATATTATGATGATGTATCTACATGATGTTGTCGTATGCTGATGGGAGTCTGAGCTGCTGGAGACTGAGAGGGACAGAGATTATGATGGTGTAGTGGCAGCTCAATGAAAATGTCAGCTTGGTGAGTGGCAGTGGTAAGAAACGCATGCTTCATTCTGGAGATTATTAGAAAAGAGAATGAAAATAAAACAGCCAATACTGTAATACCCTTGTATAAATCTGTGGGGCAGCCTCATTTGGAATAATGTGTACAGTTCTGGTCACCATATCTCAAAAAATATATTGTACAGTTGGAGAAATGGCTACTGTCAATGGCTACTATCCATGGTGGCTAAAGGGAACTTCCACTTTCAGAGGCAGTTGTCAGACTGGGGTTCGCCTTCTACTATGTTATCTACACCTGTAGTATTACCAACGTGCTTCAATGTAACCCGCACCCTGTTCCCTTCCCCAGCTGCAGCAGTTGTATCAAGCCGTATGCTTATCGCTCACCCTCGCTGACATTCCTGGTGGGAGGGAGAGAAGCTGTGGAAGGGAGTGAGTCTGTGTGAATGTCTGTAGTTCAGGGAGGCAACGCTTGTAACCATTTTCCCAAGCAGCACCTTGGGGGCTTTCTCATGAGAAGTGTCCTTGAAGATGATAAGACTTTGAATGGCTAGTTGAACCACTGTATCTGTCTGGGTTCCTAGGATTGCTTATACTTGTGACTGTGTGACGTATGAATGGAATGTGGGTTTTAGTCAGGGCTCTTTTTGTAGAAAAAGCCCAGCAGGAACTCATTAGCATAATAGGCCACACCCAACAGCAGGAACTCATTAGCGTATCGGGCCACACCCCTGACAGCACAGCTCATTAGCACATTAGGCCGCACCCCCATGTTACCAGAAGTGTGGTTATCCAGCCACACCCACCTTTTGCTTGTTATTCTGTTTACCTCAGGGGTCTTGTTGTAGAAAAAGAGCTGCCGGAGCTCATTAGCATAACTCATTAGCATAACTTATTTGCATATGCCACGCCCCCTGACATCACCGGAAGTGACAGAAGGCCACACCCCATGACATCACCGGAAGTGTGTCAGAAGGCCACACCCTAGGATTGCTTATACTTGTGACTGTGTGAAGTATGACTGGAATGTGGGTTTTAGTTATACCCTGGGTCCCCGCTTTCCCCCTCATTCCTGACAAAGAGTTCACCTTTACAGCATCTCAAATCTCTTCAATAAACTTTTTCTCAAGAAAGCCTGTGTTGGAGAGTGAGTTGCCTGAAAGCCTGACAGCAGTATACCTCTGAATATTAGTGCTAGGAAGCAAATAGGGGAAAGCCATTGCCCCATGCCCAGTTTTTGGGTCCTTCAAGGCAACTGGCTGGCCCATAAAACAGGATGTTGGACTAGACAGACCACTAGTCTGATCTAGGAGGTCTCCTCTTATTTTCTTATGTCAAGCTCATATATGTTGGGAAAATTGGCAAAATACTTAGATATTCAGAGTTTGCAATGGATCTTTGCTTCCCTGGAGAGGAAGCATTTCTTTCTGTGTAAAAATCTTTATTTCTAAGGGAAAGGTACACAGGAAAAGCGACAAAATAAAAGATCTAAGGCTACATTTCTACAGCTACAGAAACAGACTGACCACACAGTCTCTCAACAACAACTGTAACAGCAATGGAGATCTTCTTCTTCCCTAAAAGGAAATCACCTGAATGCATTAACCAATGATTGTGAGTAAACAGACTTAGATTTCGCTGGCTTTTTTTTCATTGGCTCTGAGCCAGGTTTCCCTTCCAGGTCAGTCTAAACAATAGCACACAAGGTAAACAGATTAACCCTATAATAACTGAATTAGACCTTGCAACACACATATTTCCAACAATATACACCCCAAACATGAAGCCAGACAAAACAAAAAACTGTGTTATTCCATAGGGAACATCTCTAGGTCATAATGAATAAACTTGCTATAAAGATAGTTCCAGGTGGGCAGCCTTACAACTTCTACTGGATAATGACAGTTCTCTTTCACAAGTACTGCGGGGAAAACTTTTTCTTGTGCACAGACAGCCCCCTGTCTCAAACAACTCCTTACCCACGATAATGCAACATCTAATTTGAACATGGACACTGGGACCAGCGCTTGCAATAAACCTAGATGCCAACTTTGCTGCCACATACACCAGGACAACACAATCACTGGACCTAACAACATCAACTACACCATCAGAGGCTCATTCACTTGCTCATCTTCTAACATTGTATATTCCATTAAATGCCAACAATGCCCTTCGGTTCTCTACATAGGACAAACAGGACAAACCCTACACCAGAGGATAAATGGACACAAATCTGACATCAGGAATCACAAAACTGAGAAACCTGTAGATCACTTCAGCCTTCCAGGACATTCAGTGGATGACCTCAAAGTAGCTGTTTTATTACAAAGGAACTTCAGGAACAGAATGGAAAGGGAAATTGCTGAATTACAAGTTATTACAACACTTGGAACAAAACCCTCCCCAGGACTCAACGGGGATATTGGCTTCTTATCTCATTACATATGCTAACTCATTCAGTCCTCACATATGTATTCTCAACAAGAAGAACTTTACATCCTCTGTATTTTAGTGTATTTCTTTTTCAGAACAGTATATTAGAATACTGAATGTAATGCAAGGAATATTGGCATGTTTTGCTGACATAATGCTGCACCCACCTCAAAGAAGGAAAAAATGCTGTTAAGTTACCTACACATCTGAGAGGAAACAAAGAGTCTCAGTGTACTTCCCACAATTAGAAAAGATACCTTTACGCATTTATCCCCTATTCTGACATATTGTTTTACTGTTCTATCCCCTCTAATTAAATCAAAACAACTGTTGACCTTATAACCTTAGCTTATTTAGGTCCCTGCCACACGGCAGGGGAAAACTCGCTCAAAGCGCGGCTTCTAAAAGCCGCACCAAAGTTGAGACGCCGCTGTGGGATCCCACGATCAGATGCCGGGGAGAAAGCTACGGTGGGAAGGGGAGGCTGGCGAACTGCGCATGCTCACACATGCGCAGTTCGGCCAGGGGCCAGGGATGCGCCGGCGCAAGGACGCACCAGCGATCCCACGGCCGGGCTTGGGGCGCACTTCTCGGATGAACCACCAAGGTAGGTGGTTCTGTTTCGGTGCGGGGTTTGGGGTGGAAGGGGCGGATCGGGGATGCAAGCAGCACGATTCCCAGATGTTGCTGTGGGATCGTGCACGTTTGCTGCGTCCCCGTTCCGTCCCTCTACCGCCCCAAAACCTCTCGTGTGACCGGGGCCTTAGTTTTGTCTTTGCATATCATAAAACATCTTCATCATGTTACATGTTACTTTGCTGTTCAGCCTCTGTCTATAAGTTTGAACTCTTACCTTCTATTCCAATGTATTTGAAAAGTGTAAAGAGTAAAACATAATGACTCCTAGGTCCTACTATCATATCTTCAAGAAGGCTATGGTTTCTTCCTATCACAGAGTTCCCTTGGCTCTCCTCCCCCTTTCTCACAGACATTTTATCATTGAATTAAATGATGACTGATTTGTCTGTCTTGTACTTTTCTCCTCCAATGCTGAAGGTGGGTTGTCTGCTTTTTTATTTTTTAAAGTACTATCTGCAGGTTTATATAGGCCCCTGCCACACGGCAGGGGATAAGTCGCTCAAAGCGCGGCTTTTAAAAGCCGCGCCAAAGTTGAGATGCCGCGGCGGGATCCCACGATCCCCTGGGCCGTGGCGCCTTTTCTCCCCGGCACGATCAGATGCCGGGGAGAAAACACAGTTCAGACGGGGAGCCTGCCGAACTGCGCATGTCGGAGCATGCGCAGTTTGGCTAGGAGTTGGGGATGAGCCGGCGCAAAGACGCGCCGGCGATCCGACGGCCCGGCTTGTGGCGCTTCAAGCAGAAGAACCACCCAGGTAGGTGGTTCTTTGTAGTGCGGGTTTTCGGACGGAAAGGACAGATCGGGGACGGGCAGGCAAGATGTTGCCATGGGATCGTGCCCGTTTGCTTCGCCCCCGATCCGTCCCGCTCCTATCCCAAAACCCCTAGTGTGAACAGGACCATAATTTGGCATTTGCTTGTTACCTTTAATTTTTTTTAAAAAAAGTTAAAGAACTGCTCCTAAGAGGTGAGCAACTGGTTTTATAATATAACACACACACGTCCCTCAGCTAAACAATGCAATGCACAGCTGGGTTCTGCCCCAAAACACACAGAACCAGTTCTCTCCAGGTAATTCCTGGAGAAGGCTGTATGTATGAACAAAACACAGTATTCCTGAAGCATCTTCACTTGTCACCAGTTTAGACACAACCCATAATTAAGGTGCCATTTCCCATATCAAGCACTAGGCTAAATGGTGATTATTTACTAAGGCAATAAACACATACATAATATCATACTCAAGCCGAAAAGCAGGACAGCAAGGGTCTAGAAACCTGATTATACATATGTAGCTGGAGGCAGTACTACAGGTACTTCTTGACTCTTCACTCAGGGTACATTTCTGAGCAGGAACTGAACAACTGCACTTCAAATCCAAAATCCTACCCTCTCTGGTGGAGGCACTGACAGCCCTAATCAGCAAAGGAATACGCCTGAGTCCCAACTTGTAGCACCAGGAAAGTTAACAGTGGAAGTCACCCTCATACCACTAAGAATTCCCTTTGCATATGTGGGAGTGAGAGTCCCTTACTAATCAAAATAAAGAAAACTTCCCCAACTCAGTTCAAAGTTGTGACTCAGGCAAAACTGAATGTAAGTGATTTTTGTCATTAGAATAGGTTCCAGAGGAATCAGTGGGCTGATGATGACTCACTAATTAGGTGGAGACAGACTGGAAGTTTACTCATCCTTTAACTACCCAGAACAGTCCTGTTCGGTGATTCTCTGCAGATATAATACCAGTGGAAAAGGAGAAGTTATTGGCAGTTTCCCACTGCCATAGCATAAAAATCCAATCCCATGCATGGTTAACTCAGAAATAAGCCACACTTGTTTTCATTGAGACATGTTTTAAGTAAGTACGCTAAGGAGTGCAGCTATCTTTTTTCAAGATAATGTGTTCCAACAATTGGACATAGATTCACTGCAAGAGTTTGTTAGAACAAATAAAACAAATATCTGCAGCAGAATACTTTAAAGGATTGAAGGCAACGTCCTGAAGGTGCTAAGGTTCTTTGACTTGTGTGGCTAGCCAATATACCGCACAGTGAGACAGACAATTCCAGACAGTAAAGGGTAGATTTAAAAAAAAATTCAAATAAGGGACATCATACAGCCAAAAATTCAGCTCAGATGTCCAGTGAATAACAGCAGGGATCTTGCTTATATGCTTTTCTTGCTCCTCCCAACTTTACATCATTGTTTACATCATTTGCACATGCTCAGTTTAGTTTTCTTTAGTTGTTGTAGATTTTCCTGGCTGTATGGCGATGGTCTTAGCATTGTAGGACCTGACGTTTCACCAGCAGCTGTGACTGGCATCCTCAGAGGTATAACACATAAAGATGGAGTACTCTCTGTGTCGAGGTGAGAAGAAAAAAGGTAGGCAGGTAATTTATATCTACTCAGCAAGGTGGGGTAGGGCTGAGTCATTATCTTGTAGGTGTTCCCCAGGCTGTGACATGCTAATGGAGGAGCTTTCCTGAGGAGGTTCTTTTGCATATGGATTGGCTGTTGAAATTTTGAACTATCATTTATCAAGTGTTTGACAAACAAGAGGCTACCTGGCTGCGTTTCAGCCTTACAATGCAAGTGTTCATCTCATTAAAAATGATGAATGCATCTTTGGCTGATCTCCTAGACTTGCTCGCATTTGAATGAACTTTTCAGGCTGAGTTCATTCTTAGTACAAAATCTAACTTCCCATTACAAAAATGGTTTCTTTACATTAAAACATGCATTTATGTATGAAAACACTCTTAATACCATCTTGTGGGTTATTTCTACTAAAAATATATAAAAATATATATTGAATTATGGAAAAATACAAAATTATAGCATTATTTTAAAAATTAAACTCTTTATATACACTTTCTAATGTTATACGTGGCCTACGGCATAAAGCTTTTGTAGATAGATTGAATCTACCTATTATTCTTCACCTTGATCCATCAGAAGATTTTTATTGAATTTTATAAAGTTTTTAAAAAACTTTAAAACATGCTGTTTTACCTTGGCCAGTAGGGGTCCTTTTCGCATCACATAAGTTCTGCATTCTTAATCGGCCTTTTAATGAATGTCAAAAGCTGCGATTAATTACTTTTGTTCTTGGCTGGACTCTCAGCACATCTGGTGCTCTTGGTTTCCAACCTTTACTTTGTTAAAATAAGCTTCGTAGTTCCCTATAGTTTATGGCTATATATTTAGCAAAGCTTAAAATTAATATTTCAGCTAGCTGCTTCTTTTACAAACATCCTATACCATAGTCTTAATTCTCAGCCATAAACAAAATATTAAAGTTATATTTTAATTTCTAAAAACACACAGCAAGTCAGAAGAGGGGTTTTCCTCTCTCTTCAGTTACCTTTTGTTCACCCCAATTAGACTTTTCTAGCCTCATCTTGACCAATTATTCCTAGTTCTCTTTGAAGCAAAGGATGTCACCATTAAGCCTTAACTTTGACAGGTCATTAGCCGGGATGGTTGGTACCATTCTAATTAAAAAGTTCATTGATTTTTTTTGAACTAAAACATCTGTTCATTAGGAAATTCCTCTTCTGCCAATTAAATTGGATTTAAAACACCTGTTTCTACAATTCTGCTTAGTGTTTAACAATTTGTCAGCTTACTTCTGGAAAATCCCAAAGTCCTTTCTCAGAGGCCCTCTGGAAACCCAGCAATAATCAATTGATTATTATTTGAACCTTTGGGTTTTGTCTACAGGATTGTCCCTTATTCTAGAACTCCATAACTCCATAGGTAAATATTCCATATTTCAGAATATGACCAACCTGCAAAATTAGAAAAGGCAAGCTTCAGAGATTTTCTACATACTAAACATTTGATCAGTCAATTTCTCCACAGAGCAATTTTTTGATAGTAGACCGGAAAACAAAAGTGGAAAACATGTGAATGTTCTTTTATCAAGTGCATTAACTTATAAAGTTTGTTGTTGTTGCTGCTGAAGCAACTAAAATAATCGCTAATAGCCATTATTTCTCCATCTGCGATGATATATAATTGTATATTGTTAAAGCAACATTTCAGAACTGCTTAATCACACACAAAAATATATCACAGTTCTATGTTATAATGAACTGCCATAAGAATAATCAATATAATGCATGAAATCTAGTAGGAACAAGAGAACAGTTAGATTTGCAATTTCTGGTACTTTAAATACTTGTCACATGCACCAGGAAACAGCAAGTGGTTATTGGTTGGCTTCACTGCACAAAACTGTAGTTGGTTGCTGACTGATATGTCACAGAATATTAGAGTTGGAAGGTACCTTGGAGGTCATTGTCCAAACCTCCAACCAGCGCAGGAAAATACAACTCTAGCATCCCGTCCAGCCTTTGCTTAAAGACTTCCAGTGAAGTGAATATATAGTTGGCAGGTGGCACAGCTGTCAGTACCTGACCTTGTTCACATTATCACAGAGGAAGCATTGTGGTTTTACTGAAATGTTCACCCACAATTTTTGATGTAATCTAGCTGCAGATTCTTTTCTTTTTTTTAAACCCCGAGGGGGATTTTTTTTTTAAATTGCATTTTCTATAAACCACAAACTACAACAAAAGAATAGGAAAACTACATTTATGGAGAAAGAAAAGAAAACCACTAATAACTAAAACCCCAAGTATAGGAGATCATTACAATCGCTTGTATCAGTATTAATCTAAAATGCTTAAGTTACACAGAACATGGTCATACATGCTAACATATTATCTTTTTAGCCAAACTTTTAACTGTTTTAAGAACATTCCCAGAGCATCATCAAAAATAGATGTTTTTAGGCACAATTCAGAGTCCTTCAGCCTTTATTTATCTTTATCCTTTCTTATCCTCAGTTGGTATTCTCGTTTGGGGGCTCCTAGTGGCAGATTCTAAAGGCTTTATAAGATTTTAGCATTCCTGTTAATTTTTCAGTGCTCTGTTACATTCTTGTTTGGTTTTAGTTTCTTTGGAATCGTATACATTCTGGTGTGTGTGATGTTTGATGGTGGTAAAAGCATCTTGAGAGCTTGTAGTGGTTAATAAGTAGGAGATACACATTTTAAAAATAATAGTATAATAGGCTGGATGAAGGCCCAATCTAGATATGAATGAGATTATGTTGACTGGTATGGATCATAGAATCAGATCCTTCCTACCCTGGATGGGGTTGTATTTCTCTGGAAGGATTAAATTTACCGTTTGGGGGTGCTGTAAGGTCCAGATCTACAGATGGATATTCAGATTTCATATCTACGGGGTAGTGCCTTTAAACAGACACAACTGATTTGCTATCTGTAATCACTGAAAAGTGATCTGATCATTGTGGTCCATGCCTCTTATCACCTTTCACCTTCATTACTTTAAGTGCTCTGTGAAGGCAGTCCAGCTTCAATCGCTCCAGAATGCAACAGCAAGAATGCTAGCTACAGTAGATCACTACAAGTAGTGTATCACTGCCTGCCTGTTTGTTTCCAATATTAATTCAAAGTGCTGGTTTTGATCTTTAAAGCCATATATGGCCTAGGGCTTGTGTAACTGAAGGATTCCCTGCAGGACACTGCAGATGAGTCCCATCTTTGTGTCCACCACCTTCTGAAGTGAGCTTAGTTGCCACAAAAAATAAGTCCACTTTGGTGGCTCCCCCCCCCCTTGTGGAATGTCTTTTCCTGGTTCTTGATCTGGAACTATCAATGGATATTTATTAGCACAAAACCAGTACTTTCTTTTTCAAAAAATTCAGCTGGTTTTTGAGTGGTGTGCAGTTTTTGTTTGCTCCCTCTTCTTTTGATTGTGTTTACATTTTTTAGTTGGTTGCAGTCTGTGATTAATTACTGATGTTAGAGCTGATGAAGCATTAATATTTATGTTATAATTTGTTTAGTTTTAGCAGATCTGGTGGAGCTGCTTTTTATTATTATTATGGTAATTGAGGCAGTGAGCGATTTATTATTGTGAACGGCCTCGAGTGCTGGAAGTTGAAAGGCAGTATGTCTCTATTTTATAAAATAGTATGGTTAATTGTTTAATTCCTTTCCTGTGCACAATCAAACATTTGTTGTAACCTTTTGGTGGATGGATAACCCTGTAAAAAGTTTTCCAGAGGAGCAACCGCATTAGTCTCCTATAGTCAAAATTGTATTTCAAGATCACCAATTGTGCAGCGCATAAACTTTCATTTCCTCAGCCACAACGTGCCAACCATTAGCCAGATAGCAATTATACCCACTCCCTCATAGATCACTGCCTTGATGTGGTGAGGGGGCTTGCGTGGTTCGATGAGACTGTGGGCTGTGGGCTATGCCGTGAAGGGCCACCCAAGACGGACAGGCCACAGCAGAGAACTCAGACCAAGCGTGATCCACCTGGAGAAGGAAATGGCAACCCACTCCAGTATTTTTGCCAAGAAAACCCCATGGACAGTATCAAAAGGCTAAAAGATATGACGCCGGAAGATGAGCCCCTCAGGTCGGAAGGTGTCCAATATGCTACTGAGGAAGAGCAGAGGACAAGTACAAGTAACCCCAGAAAGAGTGAAGCGGCTGGGCCAAAGCCGAAAGGACGCTCAGTTGTGGATGTGTCTGATGGTGAAAGGAAAGTCCAATGCTGCAAAGAACAATACTACATAGGAACCTGGAATGTAAGATCTATGAATCAAGGTAAGCTTGACGTGGTCAAAAATGAGATGGCAAGACTGAACATCGATATCCTAGGAATCAGTGAACTAAAGTGGACAGGAATGGGCGAATTTAACTCAGAAGACCATTATATCTACTACTGTGGCCAGGAATCTCGTAGAAAAAATGGTGTGGCCTTTATAGTCAACAAGAGAGTGCAAAAGGCAGTACTGGGATACAATCTCAAAAATGACAGAATGATTTCTGTCCGATTCCAAGGCAAACCATTCAACATCACAGTAATCCAAGTCTATGCCCCAACCACTGATGCAGAAGAGGCTGAAGTGGACCGGTTCTATGAAGACCTACAACACCTCCTAGAACTAACACCAAAAAATGATGTCCTCATCATCATAGGGGACTGGAATGCTAAAGTAGGAAGTCAAAAGGTAACTGGAATAACAGACAAGTTTGGCCTTGGAAAGCAAAATGAAGCAGGGCAAAGGTTAACAGAGTTTTGTCAAGAGAACACACTGGTCATAGCGAACACCCTTTTCCAACAACCTAAGAGGCGACTCTACACATGGACATCACCAGATGGGCAACACCGAAATCAGATTGACTATATAATTTGCAGTCAAAGATGGAGAAGCTCTATCCAGTCAGTAAAAACAAGACCTGGAGCTGACTGTGGTTCAGATCATGAGCTACTCATTGCAAAATTCAGACTTAAACTGAAGAAAATCGGGAAAACCATGAGGCCATTCAGGTTTGACCTAGATCACATCCCTGATGAATATACAGTAGAGGTGAAGAATAGATTCAAGGGTCTGGATTTGATAGATAGAGTGCCTGAAGAACTATGGACGGAGGTTCGTGACATTGTACAGGAGGCAGCAATCACCACCATCCCAAAGAAAAAGAAATGTAAGAAAGCAAAGTGGCTTTCTGATGAGGCTTTACAAATAGCAGAGGAAAGAAGGAAAGCGAAAGGCAAAGGCGAAAAGGAAAGATTTACCCAACTGAACGCAGATTTCCAGAGAACAGCAAGGAGAGATAAGGAGGCCTTCCTGAATGAACAGTGCAAAGTAATAGAAGAAAACAATAGAATGGGAAGGACTAGAGATCTCTTCAAGAAAGTTGGAGAAATCAAGGGAGCGTTCCATGCAAAGCTGGCCATGATAAAGGACAAAAACGGTAGGGACCTAACAGAAGCAGAAGAGATTAGGAAAAGATGGCAAGAATACACAGAAGAACTATACAAGAAAGACCTCGATGTCCTTGACAACCACGACGGTATAATCACTGACCTCGAGCCAGACATCCTGGAATGTGAAGTTAAATGGGCCTTAGAAAGCATTGCTAACAACAAAGCTAGTGGAGGTGATGGTATTCCAGCTGAGCTATTCAAAGTCTTAGAAGATGATGCTGTTAAAGTGCTGCACTCCATTTGCCAGCAAATTTGGAAAACGCAACAGTGGCCACAGGATTGGAAAAGGTCAGTATACATTCCAATCCCAAAGAAGGGCAATGCCAAGGAATGTTCAAACTATCGCACAATTGCACTCATATCACACGCTAGCAAGGTCATGCTCAAGATCCTACAAGCTAGGCTTCAACAGTACGTGGATAGAGAACTACCAGAAGTACAAGCTGGGTTTCGAAGAGGTAGAGGAACTAGAGATCAAATTGCCAACATTCGCTGGATTATGGAGAAAGCAAGAGAGTACCAGAAAAATATCTACTTCTGCTTCATTGACTATGCTAAAGCTTTTGACTGTGTGGATCACAACAAACTATGGCAGGTCCTTAAAGAGATGGGAGTACCAGACCACCTCACATGTCTCTTGAGAAACCTGTATAAGGGCCAAGAAGCGACAGTTAGAACTGGATATGGAACAACTGATTGGTTTAGCATAGGAAAAGGAGTACGACAAGGATGTATATTGTCGCCTTGCTTATTTAATATATATGCAGAGTACATCATGCGAAATGCTGGCCTGGATGAATCACAAGCGGGAATTAAGATTGCTGGGGAAAAGATCAACAACCTCAGATATGCAGATGATACCACTCTAATGGCTGAAAGTGAAAAGGATCTAAAGAGCCTCTTGCTCAGAGTAAAGGAGGAGAGTGCAAAAGTGAACTTGAAGCTCAACATCAAAAAAACTAAGATCATGGCATCCGGCCCCATCACTCCTTGGCAAATAGAAGGGGAAGTCGTGGAAGTAGTGACAGACTTCACGTTCCTGGGATCCCAGATCACCGCAGACTGTGACTGCAGCCATGAAATTAAAAGACGCCAATTAAAAGATGCCTGCTCCTTGGGAGGAAAGCGATGGCAAACCTTGACAGCATGATAAAAAGTAGAGACATCACCCTGCCAACAAAAGTCTATATGGCCAAAGCAATGGTATTCCCAGTAGTCATGTATGGCTGTGAGAGCTGGACCATAAGGAAGGCCAAGCCCCGAAGAATAGATGCCTTTGAATTTATGGTGCTGGAGAAGACTCCTGAGAGTCCCTTGGACTGCAAGAAGATCAAATCAGTCAATCCTAAAAGAAATCAACCCTGACTGTTCCCTGGAAGGCCAGATAATGAAACTGAAGCTCAAATACTTTGGCCACCAAATGAGAAGGGAGCACTCACTGGAGAAGACCCTGATGCTGGGAAAGATTGAAGGTCAAAGAAGACGGGGACGGCAAAGGATGAGATGGTTAGACAGTGTTATCGAGGCAACAAACATTAAATTAAGCAAACTCCGGAGGACGAGGGAAGACAGGAGGGCTTGGACTGGGATCCTGAACGGTCGGACTGGACTGTGCGACTGAACAACAGAAATTATACACAAGTGAATCTACAGAGGGAGGGGCGGGCTGCAAAGCACTGTCTGTCTAGTTTAAACTCTTAGTGATTGGTTGGTTTAGGTACTGGCAAATTGGGGGAGTGGCCTCCAGGTGGCGTTTTAACGTCCCATATTTTGAAGCATTTTAATAGGAGTGAACAATCCCAGAGCGAACAAACCCCCGTCGACCCCCCCCCCCCTTCGTTAGCGGGAGTGAAAACTTTGGAAAACCGAACGTCCAGAACTACGGCTCCTCCCTCCGGCCATTGGTGGTCCGACGAACATTTTTTCACATTAAATTAGTGGCGGACTCTCGGCAACCGTTACTTCCTCCACCATGTGTGACGCACGCCGCATCGTCATTGGCCGAGAGCACAGGGCGTTGTCTGCGATTGGCGAAAGCAGAATGGATGGGCAGGATTAATGTGGAGACTGTTGTGGTAAACTCTGGAAGATTCCTCCGCCTGCATTATAAATACGGAGGGGGAAGCGGCGGCCGCGAGTTATAGCTCGGGACGTGTTCGTGAAGAGGTTGAGGGAGTGGATTTGGCGTTAGCGGCGATGGGGAAGGACTACTACCGCATCCTGGGCCTGTCCCGTGGAGCCACCGAGGACGATATTAAGAAGGCGTATCGTAAACAGGCGCTGCGCTATCACCCTGACAAGAATAAGGATCCTGGCGCTGAGGAACGTTTCAAGGAGATCGCCGAGGCGTACGACGTACTCAGTGACCCCAAGAAGCGCGAGATTTTCGACAAGTTTGGCGAAGAGGGTACGTGAGAGGGCTTGAACCAACCTAGGCGGGCCGGGCCCGGTGGGCGGTGTAGAGAAGGTGGTGGAAGGGAAGTCCAGATGTTAGGCTTATGTCTGTTTTGTACAGAAGCAAGTCCCATTAAATCCACTGGGGCTTAATCCCGAACAAGTGGGCATTGGAGTACAGCAATTGATGTTAGGGTAGAAAGTCTTCTGTAAACACAGGTGCTATACAAGGACAACACCTAGTTGTCGTTTAAAGGGCGGAATTTTAAAAACTGGAAAAGACTTTGAGGTCAGGAAAGTAGGCTGTAGCTAACCCAACGGAGCTCCTACTAGAGCGAAAACTAAAGTTGAAACTTCTTGAATGCTCGAATGGGGCCATCAAGAGGTTTCACTGGTGCAGGAAGTATTCTGTGAATTGTTTTTAGTTTTTTCTTACGCTGTCCGTATAGCTGTTGTTCAGTCTTGGTCTGCCCTTACTCGTTTGCAGTTTTGCTCTTCCATTTTCCCTTCTCATCCACAATCCCTGAAAGATACTATCTTGTTAGTTCGGAGATTGTTTGCTTGATGATCGACGTTTTAGAGCTGTTAAGGATCATTTCCTTTTGGAGTGGCTGTCAGAATGAGTGTTCAGCAACAAATTCCAGGGCTGGTTTTCCAAGACTAGTGAAGGAAGGAAAAAGGGAGAAAAAACAAGTTACTTCGCTGTGTCGTCTTGGGCACTGGCCAGATTAGTTGCCATCTTTGAATTGTTTTTTGTTACATTAAGGTCACTCCTTAAAAGTTTACCACTACCCTACAGGTTCTTCCTGTCTGGGAAGCCTACTTTGAAATCAAGTTCAAATACTTCAGGCAGGAAAGAAAATAAAAAAACAAAACCTGTAGTGTTAGAATTGTTTTAAATTCCTGCTCTCTGTGGCTCGGTTAGATTTTTTAGAGTAGATAAGGATTGCTTTGTGCATATATTTCCCTCAACTGAGAACAGTTTGTTGTGGACCTCAGACATTTTATGCTGTTCTGTTGGCATATTGGTGCCTGGAGTGTATGAAATGAAAGGCTTTCATTATGCAAATTGTCCTAGGTTTGTAGAGCTTTTCATATTGTGTCTCATGCTTATAGTTAGCAAATGCTGAATAGTTTCTTTTACATGGGAGTTGTTAACATGGATTGGCTGTGCTGGCTGCATGACAGGCTTTCTAAGATAGGTGGAGCCTTTGCTACAGAACTCTTCTAGGTCTTGCTAGAAGATTCTAGCTTTTTTGTATATACTGACTTCTCTGTTACCGTTTTAGTTTCACTTGGAGGAATGTTTCTGAAACCTCAAGTATGTTATGATAAGCTGTGCAAGCTGAGGTGAAGTGTTCTTCTGTTTTGTGTTTGTGGCAGTTTTGGATCCTTGGTATTGCCACTAAACACTAAGTATGAGAATAGAGCTTTTGTTAATTCAGTGATTTAGGCTATAATTCTCCTGTATGTGCTGAACTTGGAACTCTTGTGAGTAAAAATGGAGTAGGCATTGTAAAGGTATTTGTACTGGTTGTCTTCTTTAATAAAATACAACACTCCAAAGACCATATGGGAGGTAGTGCACATTAAAGGCTGTACTCAAAATATTTATCTGGAATCCTAAAAATAGTTGGTATGTTTCAGTTTCCAAGTAGAAAAAGATGCCAAGGGGAGAGAGGCTTTCAGGATTGGAGCTCCTGATGTAGTATGACAGATTACAGTTGTGTAACCGCTGGAAGAGGCTTATTCCTATGTTGCTGTATTCCAGGACTAAAGGGAGGCGGTCCCAGCTGCAGTGGAGGAGGTCCCAATGGCACTTCATTTACCTACACCTTTCATGGAGATCCTCATGCCATGTTTGCAGAGTTCTTTGGTGGGCGCAATCCTTTTGACACCTTTTTTGTACAAAGGAATGGGGATGAAGACATGGATGTTGATGATCCTTTTGCAAATTTTCAAAGCTTTGGAAACATTGGCTTTACTCGCACTCGTGGAGGTCATGAAAACGTGCGCAAGAAACAAGACCCTCCTATTACTCATGACTTGAGAGTATCCTTGGAGGAGATTTACACTGGATGCACCAAGAAAATGAAAATTTCTCATAAGCGTCTCAGTGCAGATGGGAAGACCACACGTACTGAAGATAAGATTCTAACAATTGAAGTAAAGCGTGGATGGAAAGAAGGAACAAAGATTACCTTCCCCAAAGAAGGAGACCAAATGCCAAACAACATTCCAGCTGATATTGTCTTTGTTTTAAAGGACAAGCCACACAGCACTTTTAAGAGAGATGGGTCTGATATTATATTCCCAGCCAAGATCAGCCTCCGTGAGGTAAGTGAATGTATAAGGTTTCCTGGTAACAAATGAGGAAAGGAAGTAAGATCAGGGGTCCCTAGTATGTTGTCTGTGAGCACCATGTTGTCCGCTGCCATCTTTCCTGTTGCCCATAAAGAGCTTTTAGAAAGTGGACAGGGCCATGTAGGGCTTTTGCCCAGCAAGGCTTCTGATTGGCCATGGGAGATCTGTTTTTCTGTGCAAGTTTTTAAATCTGTTGCTTTGGCAGCCCCTGCCAGAACAGCATGGAGGTCTTCAATGTGTGAGTGACGGTAAGCTACTGAACCCATTTTGTGGCTGGCTCCGCCTCCTGCAGCAGCCATTTTGTGGTTGTGCCTACCATGCCGTGTCTGAATGCCAAAGATGCCTGCTGGCTCAAATAGTTTGGAGACCCCTGTCCTAGATCCTAAAAGTAGGACTATTCCCCCTTTCTGGAGTTTAAAAATACATTCTACAAATGTACTTGCCACATTCTTGACATTAAGAGTATCCTCCATTAAGACATTCCAAAATTTTATGAGAACAAATTGTACTTGTGATCAGTTTTAAATTGGGCCACAGTGATAAATCCTGTGGTGGGTTTAAAGTTCAGATGACTTTTGACAATCTTTTCCTGTTTGTTCAGTATTTAGCCCACTTAAATCTTTTTTTGTAGACTAAATGGAAATTTAGTTTCCTCTGCAGAAAACTTACTAATTTCTCTGGTTTGTTTTTATATTTAGGCTCTGTGTGGCTGTACTGTGAATACTCCGACGCTCGATGGTAGGACCATACCAATGGTATTCAAGGATGTCATTAAACCTGGAATGAAGCGAAGAATTCCTGGGGAAGGGCTTCCCTTTCCCAAGAATGTAAACCAGCGAGGGGATCTTATTATTGAGTTTGATGTCAGATTCCCAGACAGAATTCCACAGGCTTCAAAAAGTGTTCTAGAACAGATCCTGCCAATATAGTGAGATGGTCAGTGGAAACGGGACTGCAATGCCTCCAAAGCAGAGGATGTTGGACTGTTATCAGGATTTCAGGGTCTCTTTTGGCAGGAGTGTAGGGGAGTAACTTTCATGTTGCTCAAAGTTTTCCAGAGAATCCAAATCTTGCAAGTTGCATATTGCACTTATCAGTGACTCTAGCCCCAAGTTGTCATTGCTCAAAGCATTTATACCAGTGAACAGGTACTGATGGAAGGAATTGGCAGAACATCTCATGGGGATGACAGTCAGTCACAATTTACTGCTTTCATTTGATTGGCTAGCCCTAATTAGGGCATGTCATGTAGAACTTCCACTGGAAAGAATAAGTCTCAAACATAAAACTGGACTTCATAGCAAACGTCTCCAATTTCTTGTGTCTGTTATACTGTGTTGTCTTTTGTACCATTCTATACTTTTACAGTTGCACATCTTTGATATTCCTTTAACCTATTTACTCACTGCTCTGAGAAGTGTCCTTTGTTAATAGTGCCATGCACTGATTTTCCTAAGATGGAAATAATTTTCCTTTCAGAAAAGGAAGTGCAATACATCCTTCTGGACCTTTTCTATTAAGCCTACAGCACACTGGCTAATTGCAAAATCCTATAAAGGTATTCATGTTTTTTTCATTGAAATGTATGACTTTTTGTCCACAGCTCTTCTACCTAGGCACTGGTGGCTGTAGGTCACTTGGCCTATTCCTAAGGGCTGGCAGAATATCTCACTGCCATAGTTGAAGGCTTAGTTAATTAAAAAATTTAGAGATCTTGATTTTTTTTTTAAAAAAAACAGTTTTTTGCTTCATAAAAGCACTCTTTTTGTAATAAAATAATATTCCCTTTATAAAATTGATGTAATATTGATAGTACTATAAGAAGCTTAATGGAAGCTAAACTTGACTGGTTGGTAAGCCACAGCAATGAAACCAAGACACTGGAGTAATCATAGTAAATCTTGTGAAAGTTCTGGTTCAGAAACACGAAGTATCTCATACAATTAAAGGCTGAAGATACATATAGGTCTTTTCTTTTGCCGAACTGTTTAGACCTATCAATCTGGTAGTTTCTCAAGCTCATATTGAGAAGCAGAAAATGAGCAAGTTACAGATGGGTATCCAAGCTAATCTACCACCATTACAATTTTTCCTTTTTTGTTTGTTACATGTACTTCTCTGAGCCTCTTTCCCCTGTACCCTTTTCATGGCTTGGTGGGTTGTATATAAAATGGAGCTGTCCAGCTGACAACTAGATGGAGTATTTTGAGTGTTTAGTGCCTTTCACAGATAAGTCCTAGTAACTTTTATAATGGCCCTGCAAAGTAAATGAGGAGTAGTTGTACATTGCAGGTAGATAGGTTCAGATAAGAGAATACTGCTTTACCTAAAAAGTTACTCTAGGGTGCTCATGACTGAGATTTGTACCAGGAATCCCCGGGCTCACCATCTTAACTGATATGATTAACCAACTATTAATGAGTTCCTCTCTACCCATCCTCTGGCAAAAGCCCATGATGTAGTTAGGCTTGTGGAAGGAAATTCATCAGCCTGGCTGAAAATTCCTTAGCACAATGATAGCCATCCTAATGAAAGCATCAGGTCAATAGCTTCCTTGCAGACCAGAGTCAGAGCAATAATAAGCTTTGGCTAACTTGTAGCTGTTGCTTCTTTTATAGAATACAATTACCACCTGCGGAAGAATGCTGTAGGTGATTACTTGTGTTTGTAACACTTCCAAGACTGGGCCAGCCTGATTTTGTATTTGGAGATAGCTAGGGGTTGATGGATAAAATAATATGTACCTTTTAAAAAGTATGTCATCCCTACCAAGAAGTGTGGAGAGGAGGGCAGTTGGATCTGCACAAGAGCATTGGCTATATCAAAAGAAATATAAAATCATGCTCCCAACTAATGGCAATTGTGATGCTAGCTCTTTGTAAAAATAATTGTGCCAACTGTATGTTGCTCATCCTATGTAACAAATGTACCTATGTATTTTGTGGCATGAATGTTTGTATCTGGAAGCTGTGGCCAGTTGTGGCTTACTTACATGTGAGTACAGTGAAATAGATGTATGTGTGCTTTTGATACGTGACTTGTGTGAATAGAATTCCTTGCATGCGTGGGTGGCTGCTGTAGGAAGTTGTATTGCAAGCAGCCCTAACTATGGTGTGGTTGGTAAACTGGAATTCACACACTAGTTATTTTGGACATTTTATCTAATAGGCCGTTCTTTCCAAGTTGGGTATAGATTATGACTACTTGGGCTTCCTCTTTCTCATGGTCTATGACTCACTTAAGACAGCCCCAGCTCTTAAAGCGATGGGCTACCATTTCTATATCAAAAGAACCCCTCCATGTAGCAGTTTGAAATTCACTAGGAAGCTGCAACTGGTTGTAGGTTTCTGTACCTGTACTCTGTAACCAGATATGTATATGTGTAGGCATGCATAGTATGGGATATGCTGTTTCCTCTCATTGTAGTGGTATCTTGTAGAAATTTTTCATGTTTTAAGGGTACTGGAACTTGGTCCTTTAATGATGGAAGGAGAGCACACATTCATTTGTGTTGATGTCTCTGGGTGTAGACAGGCTTATATTTTATGATCTGTTTCCTATGGTAGAAGGGCTTCTTCCAGTTTCCCCCTTCCAATGTAGACTCCTGCTGTTCATGAGGGTCTGATGTTTATGGGAGGACAGGATGTCCCAATCCACTCACAAATGTGGGATACATGAGGTGTAAGTATGCTTTAAACCCTTGGGGAAAATTGCATGTGCACAGAAAGCTAAAAGACTTGCCACTATTAGAGATTCATGGAGGCTCTTGTAATATATCAGAGAGACGGCTGACAGGAGTAATTGCAGCCTGCAGCCAAAATGCCTTATCCCTTTGTGAAAACATCAGTGTTTAATGTATAGTATGTGTACATTCAGCTATATGTAACCAGTATGCTTAAAATGGTGACTCTGCCACCTTCCTATATCTTACAAATACTCTCTGAAGTGTTTTATGTTTAGATGTTTTATTCAGTTCATTGATAACCCCCTTTGGGGGTTGAAATCTTTATTTTTGGCATGCTTTAAACCATTGAATTTGAATGTTTACCTCCATCCTTGGGGGGGGGGGGATTCTCTGGCCCTGCTATGGAAGAGATTAATGTTTCCAAAACTGTAGAGTAACTAGGTTCCAAAATATTGGCTTCTTGTGTAGACAGACATGAGTGAGGGTGGAAGGCTGCAGCATGACAAGTTCTCTTTCATAATGATAGAAGAGCCCTGCTGGATCAGACCAGTAGTCCATCTGGTCCAGCATCCTGTTTCATATAGTTGTAAACCAGTTAAAC